>NW_027421985.1:300000-413431 GCF_037893015.1 Macrotis lagotis
TCAGAATTGTCCTGACCCCTATTTCTCCTGCCAGGGTTGAGTTCAGACATTTTTACCTGATGTAATTAGATCACTTTCCAACTGAAAACTGGTCAAATCTCTTGAACACTTAACAAATGAGAAATGACTTTTAAATTTTTATAAATTGTTAAAGAAATGAGTTCTATATAATAAAAACTTGTTTCAATATTGTATGCCCACAGTTATTATTGCTAAGTGTATTTCCCTCCAACCTATTCCTGTCACTCCCTTTTATTCCTTCTCTCTCTCCTCTTCTCTCTCTCTCTCTCTCTCTCTCTCTCTCTCTCTCTCTCTCTCTCTCTCTCTCCCTTCATTCTGGTCTTCCTCAAAAGTATTTTACACCTACCAACCACCTTCCTATCTTATCCCCAACCCATTTTTCTAATCCCTTTTCTCTTCTTTTCACTGACGGAATGAATAAGTCATATTTGATCATAACCTCCGTGTTCCTGTTTGGATCTACAATATTCTTCTTGTTCCACTCATTTAAGTCAGTAGCAATTCATGCAAGTCTTTCCAGGCTTTTCAGAAAACCTATGCCTCATCATTTCTTGTAGAACAATACTATTCTTTAACATACATACACCACAGTTTATCCATTCCCCAATTGTTGGCCATCCCCTCCTTCTCCAATTCTTTGCCACTACAAGGAGAGCTTCAGTGAACATTTTTGTACATGTGGATTTTTATGCCTTATCATGATCACTTTAGGATACAGCTCCATTTGTGGCATTGCTGGATCAAAGGGTGTGCAGAGTATTTTCCCCCATTGGACATCATTACAAATTGTGCTCCAGAAAGGTTGGAACAGTCCGCAACTCTACCAACAATGCATTAGTGTCCCAGTTTCCCCACATCCCCTCCAACATTGATCAGTTTCCTTTCTAGTTATGTTGGCCAATCTGAGGGGTGTGAGGTGATACTTCAGAGATGCTTTAATTTGCATATCTCTAATCAATAATGGTTTATAATTATATTTCATATGCTTATAGCTTTGATTTCTTTCTCTAAGAATTGCTTTTCCATATCTTTTGACCTTGTGAGGAATGTAGGTGTTGGACTTCACTGGGTGTGGAGGGGAAGCCCTTAGGGAATCCATTGCAAGGAGGAATGGCACAGGCAATCACAAGCCTGGAAGAGTTTTCCTAATGCCATTGAGGGATAGCAAACCCCAAACCGGTTCTCAACCAGGCAAGAGTGACATATAGATCTTGACCTAATGCTACTGAGTTTGCACAATTAGGTAATTGAATATTAACCCACACACCCCCTGTGACCATTGGGATTCTTTGGCATATCATGCATCTTATGTGGGTGGGGGGATTAAATTAGGGGCATGTCATGGAATGCGTGGACCTCTTAGATGGCAACCCAAACTCTGAGGGCCTATGAACATCCAAGAGGGAGGGGAAAGAGTTTCTGAAGACCATAAATTAGCTGACTTTGAAGACTTATTCCTGCTTCAAACCTGGGTGAAGTACCCATCCATACCTTGTAAGGTTTATCTTGCAAGGTTAGTGAATAAAATGTACAATTTTCTCTCACTCTAGCAGGTTTTTCTTTTCATTCATTCATTTATAAAACAGACCGTTTATCAAGTCAGGAATGACTTGTATTCTTATAAATGTGATTTAGTTCACTAAATATTTTAGAAATGAGTCATTTGTCAGTAAACTAGTTGCAAAAAAGAAAAAAAAACGAGATGGATATTTTCATTTCGGCAGTACAAAAATCAATGACCAATCCTGGTTGCGTTGTTTTTATTTTGGTAAATATTTTTCGATTTAATGTAAAATTAGACACTTTTGCATTTTGTAGTGTCCTGTGTCTTCGTTTGTCAGAAAGAGCTCCCATTTCTGTAGATCTGATGTATAAACTATTTCTTGTTCTCCTAATTGGCTTATGATATCATCTTTTATGTCTAAATCCTGTTTCCATGGTAGATGATGTTGGTCTAGGCCTAGTTTCTGATATACTATCTTCTTGTTTTCCAAGCAGTTTTTATCAAAGAATGAATTCTTATCCCAAGAGCTGGAGTCCTTGGGTTTCTCAAACAGCAGTTTACTACAGTTTCTTTTGCACCTAATCTATAATTGATGCTTTATAATATAATTCCAGATCTGGTTTAATTATTCCACCTAACTTTGTAATTTTTCATTAATTCCATTGCTAATCTTGAACTTTTGTTTCTCCATATGAATTTAATTTCCATTTTTTTTCAGCTCATTTAAGTGAAGCTTTGGAGGTTTGTTTGGTATGGCACTGAAAAGGTAATTTAATTTAGGTAGAATATTCATTTCTATTACATTGGCTTGGCCTACCCGTGAATAACTGACATTTTGCATTTATTTAGATCTGCTGTTATATCTGTGAGAAGTGTTTTATGGTTGTTTGCTTATAGTTTCTGAGTCTGCCTTGGTAATAAGAATCCCAAGTGCTTTATGTTGTCTACAGTTAGTTAGAATGGAATTTCTCTATGTCAGCTTGGTCTTATATAAAACTGACTGTGATGCTTTGTATTTGAATTATTTCTTTCTGGCCACTTTCTGGATTTTCTACTTGATACTGGAGTATGGTTACAATATTCTTGGCATTTTCCTTTTGCTATCCCTTTCAGGAGGTGATTTGAGGAGTTCTTTCAATGACTATTTTGCTGTCTGTTTCCAGGTAACCAGGCCACTTCTCCTTGATGTTTTCTGAAGAGTGCTCTCCAGGCTCTTTTTTATTTAATCATGTCTTACTTTCAACTAGTCCAAACATTGTTTAATTATCATTCTTTGTTCTATTTTCTAGGTCAGTTGTTTCACCAATGTGCTGTTTTATATTATTTCCTTCCATTTTTTTGTTTTTATTTTTGTTTAATAGACTCTTGGTCTCCTTTGTAGTCATTAGCTTCTACTAGTCCCTCACTATTAGTCAAGGTGGTATTTTCTTCATGTAGCTTTTACTTGTCCTTTTCCATTGGGTCACTCCTATTTTCAAAGGAGCTGTTATCTTTTTACATTTGCCCAATTCATTTTTAAAGAATTTGTTTTCTTCCATCACTTTTTTGTTGCAAAATGCTAATTTTTCTTGTATTTCTCTTCCCAATTTTTCCATCTGATTGTCAAAATGCTTTCTGAGTTCTTCTGAGAAATCTTTCTGGGCTGTAGATCAATTCCTATTCTCTTTGCAAGCCTCACATATATTTCTTTTTCTGCCCTTCATTTCTCAGATAAAATCCTTGTCTTCAAGGTCATTTCAATGCACTCTGCTTTTCTCTCCTTTCTTATTCATTTTGAGATTTGTTGCACAATCTAACCTAATCCTCTTGTGTTAGAGAAGGAGGAATCCCTGGCAGATGTTTGGGGTTTTGAGCCCTAGAGACTTACTTACTAGCCTTTGGCCACTGATGTAAGAACCTGCAGTGGCTTTCTTGGTGGAATCACCAAGAAGAGACATCAGAGGCTCTCTCTCTCTGTGGACCCTCTGTTCTGGGGCTGTTATGCAACCCTTCCATGGGCCATTCCTTGTGAACTCTGAGGAAAGCTGGGGCTGTCTCTGGGTTGTCCAGTTGGCCTGCTAGTCACCTCACTAGGTTGTCCCGGCTGGAAATGCCAGAGGCTCTCTCTGGACAGTCAGAAGTGAGGAAGTCAGCCATCCCTTCCCTGGGTTATTTCTGAGCTGATTGTGCTGGAGAACGCCATGCCCTCCCTCCAGGAAAGGCAGCTGCTCTGCTTGAAGACCATACAGACTATCCTGACCAAATGGGGGCCTTGGGCACCTGTGCTGGAACCCTCCCAGTGCCCATCACACAGCCTCTGTGTGCAGTGGCCTCCACGACCACAGTGGAGGTTCTCAGTTTAGTCCTCCACCTTGCCCCACCACTGGTCCCCTGGGTCTGCTTCTGGACACATCTACATTTCCCCCAACAGACCTTGCTGGAAGATGTGGGTTCTGTTGCTCTAAAATCTGTGAAGAAGCTTGATTCATGATGCAGCAAAGGCTGGGTGAAGCCCATAGGAGCTTAACACAGTTCCTGGCTTCTCCCCACCATCTTAGCCAGAAGTCTGGTCACTTGCTTTATTTCTTCATATTTCTTTATCATAAATGAAGACTATCAGGGTAGAGAGGAAGTGGATATGGATGGTGATGCAAAGAAAAAGAGGCAACTAATAGGGAAGAGGAGTTATGACTAGTATGGAAAGATGATTCACATTGCTTCATTTGAATAATGAGATATTTTCGAGTTTTCCATGAAGGGGGTGGAGGGAGGGAGAGAATTTGAGATGGAAAATAATAAAATTCAAAATTAACAGAACAGAGCAGAAGACAATTGAGAAGTGGAAACAGCCAAGGCAGACAATTTTGTTACTCTAAATAGCTAATCAATTTAAGAGAGTAAACTATACATAAGAGAAGTTCACTTTTTCTAATCATTACCTGTTGAAAGATTCCTGTTTCAGATAAAATTTAAAAAACTAAATTCACTAAACACTTTCCAAATGTGCATTATTATCTTAAACAAAACATGTCACAATGAATTGCCTAGTATGAAATCCTAAGTGATAGCCCTGTTAGGGATAGTACAGCCTGCAAATGATTTTTAAGATTAATAGTGAGTGGGGAATAGTCTGAGATTTCTTCAGGGTTATGAAAATGTTACCCATTGAGAGAGAAAGAGGGAGATTATTGGGTGGCATTATTACCTCAATTTAAGGAGCATCACTAGGTATATTAGCTATTCTTGGGGTTGGTCCAATAGTACAAAAAGAAGAATTTATTTTGATCAATTTTGGAACCAGGAAGACTTTTCCAAAGACATTGGTATAAAAAAAATCTTGTCAGTAGAAGGAGATATGGATATCCATTCAATTCCTGGGGCTCAAGGGATATTCTGGTTTGGGTTTGATTTATATGCTCTTTTCCTTAGATTAATTTACAAGTCTAGATTTTAAAGACCACATTCCTCATTAATGAGGATGGGTCAGTGAGGGGATGGGATCAAGTTAAGATAAATGTGTTTCCTGGGTCTTTTGCTTTTGCCTCAATCTCTGTAATTGATTGGAGTTTGTTCCTCGAGAAAGGAATAAAACTTTCTCTTCGTACCTTGAAAGATCTCTGAAATTTATTTAAATGGCATTTGTCCCACACAATAGTTTCAGGGCTTTGGGAAAACGTGGAAGAATTCATTTAGTAGACTAATTCTGACCTGGAAAAATTGAGGGACTAAACTGTATATTTCAGAGCAGAGCAGAGCAGAGTAGAGTAGAGCAGAGAGGAAGATGGAGGCAGTTGGAAACTGTTGATACTCCAGCCGGACAGCAAAGGAATTAAGAGGGCTGAAGGGGAAGGTCATCAGCAGCAACAGTTGCTCAGGTAGGATGGGGGGAGGGGATGGAATACGAGAAGGGGGAGGGGGAATGGGGAAGGCTGGGGGAGGCAGAAGCTGCATCAGGCTGGCAGGAACAGTGACTTCCACTTGTAGAGGCTGGATTTCTATAGGGGACCCACACATCTAGTGAAGAGCTGGGCAGAGTGGGCTGGGGAAAGGTGGGGAGGGCAATTTCCATCACCTAGAACCCATTTCTGCGGCAAAGACCTCAGGAGTGGGCTTGGGAAAGACTTAAGACATTTGTATTCCACTAGCGACTTTGTGTCTCCCAATGGGGATATTTAGATAACAATGATGGAAATTTGAAGCCCAGAGTAAACCTTATGAATCATTCTAGTATAATGAGTGCTTTGGGGGACCATTTTTGGAAATAATTCCTGTCCCGTTTTCAGGACTATACTTCTCACATGATTTATTCTGATTTCCTCTATTTGCCTTTGGTAACACCTCTATATTCTGCCCCTCAGGTCAATATGCCTATTTTATGTTTCCATAATTTGTTCCTTGCAAAATTTCTAAACTTTTACCACCTTGTACCTTTTCTATTTTTCTATCTTCTATCTTTCGTCTCTTATCTTTGAACTTGACAGAACCAGATAAGTGCCTGAAAGCAATATTGGCTTACTGTCCAATAATTACTGTCACTTTTCAAGAGAAGAGATAAGAGAATGCACTTCCTTCCTTCCATTACAGAAGTGGGAGACTGGGTTTACAACACTGCTTCTGGTGTCATCTTTGGTTGATGTGCTGATTGTGATAAGTGATTAGATTCCACTTCTTCCTTAGTTATTGGAAACTGAGCAAAGCAGTTTATATCTTATAGAGAAATAAATAGTAAAAAAGGAGCAAAAGAGCTCAAGTGGTAAAATTGGAGGAATCTTGGCTTACAAATGTAAATCTAGCTACTTTATATATTAGGAGGAATTTCTCTCTACAGAGGAAGGGGATGGACAGGCAAGAGGAAAACAAGGGACCCCAGAATTAAAAGGTGGATTAGTGAATGAACCGATCCCAGTCTAAGTGTCAGATTCATACATCTATGTTACATCTTTCAAAGGACTGGCTACCTACCAAATTGTGGGGAAGGGGAGTTTGATAAGGAGTTTGAACCCATGTGGGGGAGAATCTGACAGGTTCTTTGACCTTGACAATAGCTGGCCTTTTAGGGACATAGGAGATTAGAGGCCCTATTTTCATGTACCACATGTGTCCATTTCTATTTTGAATACCCATTTGTGTGGGACAAATGCCACTTAAATAAATCAGAAATCTCTCATGGTATGAAGAGAAAGTTTTATTCCTTTCTCTCAAGGATAGGGCACAATCAATTACAGAGATTGAGGCAAAAGCAAAAGGCCCAAGAATCACATTTATCCTAATTGGATTCCTGCCCCTCACTGACTCACCCTTGGTAATGAGGAATGTGGTTTTACAATCCAGACCGGCAAGATAATCTAGGGAAAAGAGCATAAAATTCAAACTGAAACCAGATTATCTCTTCAGCCACAGGAATTGAATGGTCATCTGGACTTCAACAGATAAAGTGGGGCCAGTGGACTCTTCACCAATAACTCAGAGGTTGCTTTGTTAAGGAAAGAGGGGCACATAGTTAACTGTTCTCCAATCTACAATATTCTACTGAAGAAATCTCAGACTTTATCCCACTCAATCCCTCCTCTTTTATTTTGATGAAATTTCTTCAAATTTCTGAGTTGGCCCTTAAGTCTAAAGAACAACTCCCTGATCACCTCCTTACTTGCCAGGGACCCTTTTAGCTGGACATATTCAAACACTTTCTACTGCCCGGATAAATATCCTGGCCAGTCAGTTATAAACAATAGTCACCCTGAACTGACTCAGTCATATGCCACTGGTGTTTCTCTCCTCTGGATCAGGAATCCTGTACCATAGTGTACCTCTGATGAGGGGCTGAGAATCTAGGTCAGACCTAGGGGTACTGCCACCCACTAATCTCTCTTTTTCTCTCAATGGAGAACATTTTCCCCTGCCTCCCCTCTTCCGTTCCATAAGGAGAAGGGCATAAGTAGGGGTGTCACACTTACAGAGTAATGGGGAAGTTTCAGATAAACAATGTATAAATAGGTGAGAGATGGTGGAGATGAAGTGGTTCAGTGTCTCTCCTCTCCTTTCCTTTTCTTCTCTTCTCCCTTGGAGGCATCCAGTGTCCATCAGCATCCTCTGAATCTCTTCCAAAAAGTCCTCTCCAGCTCTGGTGACTACTTGTCTTCTGGTAAAGAAACTGCTTAACACTTATTCAGTTAAAAACACATGTCTTCCATCACAATACAATGAGATTCTGGAGCTTATTACATTTGAAATTTTGCCTTACTGCCATATTGACACACATATTTCACTTTTAGCACTTTTAACTTCTATTAGTATTGTACTACATGAGCAAAGTCACAAGCTTGAGTCAATGTGATCATTCTCACTGGGAGTTTTCTCCATACACATACATTCAAGAGTCATCTTTGTTCTAAGACTACCCAGCATCTGGCTTAAAATAAAACAATTTTAACCTTTGCTCTCATTACAATAACTACTCGAACATCCTTAACCAAAATGAATTCTTTTCTCAAATATTCCCATATTTTCCTTTTCCTGATATACTTATCTAACTCACTCATTTCCTGAAACTAGAACTTGTAACTGCAATTTTCCTAAGAATTTCCCATTCTTCTTACCTAGTTATCCCCTCTAATACAAAAACTAGGGAAACTGAATTCTTACCTTAGCATGTAGCTGATAGCAGGTGTCAGAGCCAGACACCTCACCTATCTCTGGCTGTTAGATGGAATTCACCTAAAACTTCTTTTTCTAGTTTGCTTAGTAACTAACTATAAAGATGCAGGACATTAAAGGAAAATTCCTTTACACATATAAATATTGAATGTCAGTGTCGAGGCAGGTCATGTGGGTAAGTCAAATGTCTTAGGCCTGATTTATTCTTCCAGGTGAGATATTATGCAAAAGTCATTTTGGGGAAATAAAGACAAAGGGGTCCAACATCAGCCATACTGAGGAGCTGCCCCTTCGGCTGCCCGTCCCTGTCACCTGACATCCTTGGCCCATTGGCTTCCTTGGGTCCAAGAACATAACATTTACCCAGTAGCATTTCTTTCTGTTGACCATCCTGATATCTGACACAAGAGAAAATCAATTAAAAGTCCTGTGATCCAAAATGGTTGTTTTACCCAGTTAGACCTTCCAGTGAATACAGTTCATTGAATTCCAATTATAAGCTTAATGGAGCCCCAATTAATGAAACTCCTACCCCATGCTCATATTATCCTTCCTGGGTCTTTGCTTAAAATCTGGTATTCTAACTATGACTGGCCCTACAGGCCTGTGTCCTACCTCTTACTAGAGACATCCCTTTGTTTGAAATCATATCTACTCTATCTGTATATAATGATGGTATATCAGATTCCCCTTGTCTAGAGAAACCTCCTTCTAATCTGTGGTATCTTCCAACAAATACCTCCTTTGTTGAGGAGATTGCACAGAGAAATATCACATTATCTTGTGTTTTTCTTTCCTATATTGTATGGTGCTTTTGCTTCAAAGCAAACAGTCACCGCTCTGGAATACGCATAGATCTAAAATATTCCCAATTCATATACATATATTTATATATATAGTCAGAAACTTTTATACATTGTTTACCTACTAGCCATCCTCAGCATAGAAATGGCTGTTTTTGTTTTGGCAAGGAATTTGCGGTTAAGTGAGTTGCCCAAGGTCACACACAGGCAGACAATCACAAAGTATCTGAGGCCTGACCTGAATCCAGGTCTCCTGATTCCAAGGCCAGTGCTCTATCCACTGGGCCACCTAGCCACCCCCTAACATACAAATTACTTTCCAGAATTCTTTAAAATCATTAAAACATCTTAGTCAGCTTCAAATTTCCAACATGCATTATTAATTTCATTATAACAGAACCGCAATAAGAGTAACAGAGTAACACATAAATTAATAGATTGTACAAAGCAATCCCTCCATTATTACATTATACATGAACCCACAGATCTATCCCAGAAAGAGTCACAATTTTTCATATTTTCCTTATAGCCATTCAAAGCAATGACATTAATCCCAGGCTTTAACAATACAGTATTTAAATAACATATTCACAATAGTATAGCTAAATATTGAAAATATAATCTCTTTTCAGTTACAAAAGTATATCACACAACTGATAAAAACATCTTATTCATCAATGTTACCCTACAATAAGGCCCACAATTGCAATTTGTCCAGAGCCCACCATCAGCTGTCTGCAGTAAGAGAAAAGGCCACATTCTTGACTTCTTTAAAATTAAACATGCATTGTTAATATACATTAATCATAAAATCTTATTTAAACATCTCATTTCCCTTAGAACAAGAGCAAAATGAATATCCCATGTTCTTTACAGTTTTGTCTCTTTACCCAAGTTCTCAGAATCCAATTTCATACATATGACACATTTAAAACTCCAATGTAATTACAACTCCACTAACTTTCCAACAGTTGCTTGCTAAAAAATTTAGATAAAACTTTGATAAAAACTTATAGAGAATCCAGCACTCACATTCCAAAAACTCTACCCAAAATAAAAATACTATTGTTAGCATGATTAAACTTAACATTAAAACTAATTAGAATTTTTTTTCCAAAAGAAATTAGTAAACATCCGTGGTAACCAAGGTATTCTTAGTAACCCAATACCACTTTTCTTTAACCCAAAGGTGTTACAATAGAGTTTGAAAATCCCAAATTGCTTGCAAAAGAAAGCATCAGTCATCAAAACTGTTAAGTTTTAGCTAAGAAATAGAGTGGTGGACCAGTGGAATAGACTAGGTGCAATAGCAGGAGACAATTATAGTAATCTGCTGTTTGATAAACACAAAGCGTCCAGCCATTGGGATAAAAACTCCCTCTTTGATAAAAACTGCTGGGATAATTGGAAGTTAGTATGGAAGAAACTGAGATTAGACCAACACCTCACACCCTTTACCAAGATAAGATCCAAATGGTATATGAATGTTATAGAATACTATAGTTCTATCAGAAACCAGGAAGGATGGTTCTATAGAGAAGCATGGAGGAATTTGCATGAACTGATGGTGAGCTGGATGAAGAACTAGAAGAATATTGGACAGGATAACAGCAACATGGGGTTAAGGATCAAATTTAATGGACTTGCTCATTTCACCAGTGCAAGGGACAAATTTATGGCATCTGAAATGCAGAATACCATCTGTATCCAGAGAAAGAATTGTGGAGTTTGAAGAGAGACCAAAGATTATTATCTTTAACTTTAAAAAAGTTATCTTCTATAATTTTACTACCTCTTATATTTTCTTTTTTTATTTAAGAATATGATTTCTCATCACATTCAATTTAGGATCTATATATATATATATATATATATATATATATATATATATATATATATAGCATGTAATAGTGCAAAGACTAATACGCTGCCTTCTGTGGGGGGATAGGGGGAGGGAAGTGAGATTAGGGAAAAATGTAAAAATTCAAAAATGAATAAATTTTTTAAAAAACTTTTTTCCTCTTGTATTGAAATAGCAATGATTTCTCTATGTCTGCTATTGATATAGTTAAGTATGCTTATAAAGTTTCCAACATTGAACTAACCTTGCATTCCAGGTATAATTTCTTTTGATCATGGTTTATCATCCTATTCATAACTTGTTCTAATCATTAATTTTTTCCTAAAAATTGCTAAATTTGTATTTAAAACATTTGCATCTATACTCATTAGGTAAATTGACCAAAAATTGATTTCTCTGTTTTGACACTTTCAGCTCTAGATGTCCACAGTGCATTGGTGTCAGAAGAATTTTTGCAGAACTCCTTGTCCCTTATATTTCCAAATAGTTTATATCCAATTGGAATTGATTGTTCCTTCAAAATTTCACGGCCTCAGACACTTAATAATTACTTAGCTGTTTGGCCTTGGAAAAGCCACTTAATGCCATTGCCTTGCAAAAAAACCCCTAAAAACAAAAACAAAAACAAAATTTGATCAAGTTCACTCAGGAATCTATCAGGACTAGAAGATATTTTTTTCTTAATGATTTCATAGATGTTGAGTTTCTTTTCTTGAGATGGGACATTTAAGTATTTAATTTCCACTTCTTTTAACCTGGAGAGTTTATCTTTCTTTTTAAGCCTTCATCCCTTTCCCTGAAATCGTCAAATTCTTTGGCCTGTAGTAAGGCAAAATTGTTCTGAATTATCTCAATTACCTGCTCCTTAGTGGTGCATTCACCTTTTTCATTTCTGCTACTATTCGTCTGGGTTTCTTCCTTTTTTACAGCCAATTAACTGGAGTAGTTACATGGTCTAGCATAACTGAGCACTAGCCCTGGATTCAGGAGGGCCTGAGTTCAAATCTCCTCTCAGACACAAAATAGTTATTTAGCTGTGTGACCTTGGACAAGTCACTTAACCCCACAATCTTGCAAAAACCTTAAAAAACCATCTAATTAACCTGGTTTATCTATTTTGTAGCTTTTATTTGAAAACCAGTTCCAGTTCTATTTATTCATTCAATGATTTTATGACTTTTGTTTTAATTTCCCTGTTGATTTTAATAATTTCAAATTTAGTATTTAGTTAATTTTTAATTTGTTCTTATTCTAGATTTTTTTTCAGTTAATTGCCTAGTTTATTGATCTCCTCTTTCCCTATTTTAATTCATGTAAAATTTAGAGTTATATTCCCATTAACTGCTTAGACTGAAACCCATTAGGTCTGATATCATGTCTTGGTGGAATTCTTGTTTCTGGAGCTCTGTTGTTTGATTCCATCATTCATTAAAATTAATTAGTTACGAATTAATTTTTATGTCTATCTCTCCATGGTCCTTTCTTGAATTGTGACTTTTATTGCATCATAATCAGACAAGGATGGGTTTAAGTTTTCTTCCATTCTTCTTTTGATTATTGGGTTTTAACGTACCAATACACACTGTTCTTGTGACAGTACCATTGAAAAGAGGTATATTCCTTTCTGTTACCATTCAATTTTCTCCTGAGGTCTATGAAATATAAATTTTCTTTTTTTTTCATTTAAAAAAGTTAAACCCATATTTATTTACTAGCACTGTTAAAACATTACACAAAACATTCAAATGGCAGATAATTGTAATGCAAGCCCTTGCATGGCAATCCAAATTTATTGAACTACTGATGCTAAGTTATACAAAATTGCACCACTTTAATTAAGGCTTTTAGTTTACATTTGGCCACCTCAAAGTAGTTGTAACATTAGGCTGGTCAATTTAAATACTGTGGCTCCCTGTTGGATATACACACAATCTTTACACCCAAACGTTAAATGCATACAAAGCAACAAGGCATTGTTAAATAAATCAGCAAAAAGTTAGTTACTGCAACTTAAGCCCTGTGACCAATTACACATGATTAAAATTACTTCCCACATTCACATCCACAGTACTCTTCCACCATTTAACATTTCAACCAAAAGTTACACATGTGAAACAATCACTAACAGGCAAAAGTACTAAAACTGCATATTTGGTATTGCAAATACACTTATACATGAGCAAGCAAGGGATTCACAGTGAGAATCTACAACTGCAGAAGCCTGGAAATGATTTACAAAATTGTAAAATCATTAAAAAATTATCTGAAAATATACACTTCTTGTTGTAGACCCCCACTGTACACACAACTATAAACATTGTTCCCTATGTAAACAAAAAGGAAACATACAATAAAGATTGAAAAGTCTGGACATTTCCTTCCCAACAGATACTAAAGGCAACGTCTTTTATCTAAGACATTATACTGAGAGGACTATCTTATTTTTAAAGACAAGATCACTGTCTCCACAGGTTTTTCAAAAAATTAAAAAAAAACTATATAGCTGTGTTAATCAAAGCGCCTTTGTATAATGATGAATGACCTTGTATTTCTTTTAAAAAAATTACAATAAGCTACAAATATCAAAAAAGCAAAGTTATCTGGAGTAGTCTATATAAGAGCTCTTTGGACTTTCTTTTATTATGCTAAAATAGTGGTGCTTTCAGAATTTCCATGATTGTACTCTCCAATAGAAAGCATGGGGCATGTTAAAGTATACAGTACACCATTTTCATACGTGTACAACGTTGGTGGATGAACAATGTCTCTTAGCAAATAATACTGGATGTAGCCTCTGGTTTTACCAGTTGCATACTCAGACTATTATAAGTAAAAATCTCTCTGTGACACTGCAAAGTGATTAGAATGTGCAAACTGATATAGTAGCTTTCATCCACTTCTTAAAGGGTACCACCACAGGAAAATCCGCTTAAGATGTTGATAGGTTTAATAAAGTTGGAATGCTGCTGGTACTGTTGAATTGGGCAACAGTTCTTCAGACCTGGCTCAGAGCTACAATGCATCTGTATATTAAAGCAACTGACACGATGACTTTTTACATGCCTTCCCAGGTACTGGAGTTTTCTGTTAATTTGCTGGACTAGGTCATAAAAGATCTCATTAATGTTTATCTTTGATTTAGCAGAAGATTCTAAGAATGCACAGTTGTTCCATTGACTTGCTAGGTTCTGTCCTTGTTCTTTTCCTACAACTCTTTCATCCTCTCTAAAATGCTTAAGCAAGGAGCTTTCTCTATCACTTGTCTATGACCTGTCTGCTGAAACTTTTAATTTTTCTCTTTTCCCCCTTGTACTTTGGGACCTAGAAACACAATGATTGGTCTCCTAGAGATAAGGGGAAGCTCTGACTTCAATTATGACAGTATGACAATTATGACAATTATATGACATTATGATGACATAATCCTCTTAAGAGTATTAAAAGCCTGTGCAGTAGGTCCAAAGACTCAGTCCAATTTTGGGTGTCTGAAGAGGCAAATTGAATTTTCTCTCGACTCCAGGACTTAGTATTCTCAATAGAGAAGTGTTGCATTCTGAACCCATTTTCTATTATTTATACTGGAGGAATGGCGTTCCTGAGGCCTTGTGAGTATTGGTCTGCAGGAGACTGACCCACCAGAATTGGGAAATATCTGTTTCTTGATCTCCCAGACGTTCTTCCTGGTGAGAGATCCTTTAGGCATGGTTTTGGAAGGGGTTTTAAAGAGGACACCTCTTTTCTTAGGAGGCTCCTGGGCCAACAATAGGAGATGTGACCTGCACTCACCTCTCAGGTTCTTTTTTTTTTTAGGCAACCCAAGTAAATGATTTGTAGAAAGGAATGAAAAACAATATTTTGGATGTGATCTTTATTCAAAATGATTTTAATTACTTATTTACTATAAATAATTTTTTGAAACAAGAGAGGAGGAGGAAATATATGCTTTAATAAATGGAGAAAGGAATTAAAGATAAATAAAAAGCAGTTTTTAAAAATGTTGAATATGTTCTGAATTACTTACAATTTTGTCGCTAAAAGACATAAACCAAATAAAAAATTTGGGATGTATTTCTTCAGCTTCTTGGTGGTTTCCAGGGAAACTCAAAAGAAGGGAAAGGTTACACATGCTTTTAAATTTTTCTATCAAATCTTCTGGTGTTTAAACTCTCTCTTTCATACTTCTTAAGGAAACAGAGTCATGGAGACAAAAAAGTACATGTTCATTATAACACTGTCAGGATTCAATTGTGACTGCTCAGCTCTCACGTAAATTCCCCTCTAAACTTTACTTGTCTGTCACTAGGCCAGTCTACTTCTCCTATGGTCATTGGGTCTGTTTCTTCTCCTCAAACTTTTATTCCGAGTTTGGCTGAGGCTCTCTGGTCCTAAGGAAACTGTAGTACTGTTAGTCAACAAACATGGTATTAGCATCTGCCCTGATGCTAAAGATTAGAAATAGGCAGGCAGACATGGAGGTGAGTTATCAGGAAACCCCTTCTGCAGAAAGTAGTGTTTGAGCAGAGCTGCAGGAATGCATGCAGAGAGTCATAAGAGGTGGAAGTGGGTGGGTTGGGGGACAGAGTATTCTAAACATGAGGGACAGACACTGAGAGGGGATGGACATAGGAGATGTTCAAAGAATGTAGGGAATGTTAATGGTCTCAAGGATGAGGAAATCTGAACTCAGAATGTGGACATTCTTAGTTAACTGCATTTCTACAGTTTTTGTTTTGTTTTTGTTTTCTTCCCACCCTCAGGATATTTTTGTGGAGAGAAATGTGGAGAAGTACACGAATATTTCCCAGTGGTGAGAATTTTCATTTTCATTCAAAAGATCTTTCTATTCCTCCTCCTCCCTCTAAAGCAACCCCATCTTTATAGTTGAATTTTCCATAACTGACTTTGTGGCAAATACCTTAGTCTCTTTAGGAGTCAATATATGTTAATCGACAATATCTAGGTGTTGAAACTCTTTAACTCCTGAAATCAAGAGGATGTTGTTAAATGAGAAAAAAAGATTTCTAAATGGTTTAGTTTTTTTTGCAATGCAAATGGGGTTAAGTGGCTTGCCCAAGGCCACACAGCTAGGTAATTATTAAGAGTCTGAGATCAGATTTGAACCCAGGTACTCCTGAGTCCAGGGCCTGTACTTTATCCACTGCTCCACCTAGCCGCCCCTAAATGGTTTAGTTTTTACAGTAGAAATGTGGTTTTATAAGTTGGGTGAAATGGGGATCCATGGATAATTAAAACCTCTCAGAATAGTGGGGTTTTTTTTAGTTTTTCTTAAAATTTTACATTCCAAATTCTCTCTATCCCTATGTGTCTCTCTCACCCATTGTGAAGGCATACATATCTACCACACCTGTGAAATGCTGTAAAACATATTTCTGGTTTGGCCATTTCCCAAAAGCAAGAAAAATCAAGTGAAAAACATTATGCTTCATTCTGACTTCATCAGTTCTCTTTCTGTAGGTTGATGGTAGCACATTTTCAAAATTCCTTTATACTTCTCTTGGATCACTGTATTTATCACAATAGTGAATCATTCATAATTGATCATCAGCATCATCAGAATATTGATGTTACTGTGCACAATGATCTTAGTTCTTTCCACTTCACTTTGCCTCAGCTCTTCTAAAACCTGTGATTTTCTAAGTGAGATTGAGAAGAGTCCTTAGAAACCTCTAGGGTAGAAATCCCCGATCTTAAAGTCAAAGAAAACAGGAAGAGAAACCATTGGACTTGACCCAGCCATTGGTGATGCATCCTTTTTCTTGTCAAGGATACAATGCAGCCTGTACCCAGCGGCCAAATGGCCTTTCCCTCAGAGGAGGTCTTAAGCATGCGATTATCTGGTTAGGTACAGTTTTAGTGTTCAGTCATGTCCAATTCTTCATGACCTCCTCCTGGGGTGTTCTTGACAAAGATAGTAGAGTGGTTTAACATTTTCTTCTCCAGCTCATGTTTCCTATGGGTGGGAAACTGAGGGTTAAGTGACTTACCCAGGGTCATAAAGTAGTGAGTGTCTGAGAGCAGTTTTGTACCGTGGTCATCTTGATTTTTGATCCAGCCCCTACCTAGAGTATACTTGTGTTTACCTTCATTTTCTTAAGAATTTAACAATCATAAATACAAGATCCTTTGCACATGACAGTTTATTTTCTTAGGATTTTAAAATAGAGAGGCAAAGAACATCAGCCTCCCAGAGGGAGCCCCAGGGCACTGGGAGCAACAGCTCACAGCCGCGGGTGCAATTTCCTGATATACACCCCAGGGAGCACCGGGCACAAATTGGGGGAACAGCTGGGATACCTGTGCCAGAGCAAGCTGAAGCCCAGCCCTCAGACCACACAGAAAACAACTTGGCCACTGCATTGCAGATCGAGCAAAGAGAAACAGGCAGAGCTGGTAAGCAGGAGCCCCCTGGGCATGAGCCCATTTGAACCTAGGGAGGGGAATGAAAAGAGAGAGACTGCCCAGCTCTGTCCTCTGCCCCAGGAACAGGACTCTGGGGCTCTGACCATATTCAGATGGTGATAGCAGTCCAGGCCCCCCCCCCCCCCAATAGAACAGCAGCCCCCCCCCCCCACTTGAGCCCTGTGTCAGAGGGGGTGGAGATTGTGGTAATTCACAGACCAGGAGGGAGGGAGGACAGAGCCTCACACACTGAGACCCTTGTGGGAGTGTCCCAAAAGCTCAGGAAGCACCCCTAAAACAGGCTTAGACTGGGAAAATGAGCAAGCAAAGAAACAAGAGAAACACCATTGAGAAATACATTATCTATGATCCCAAGAAGGATCAATATACTCAATCTGAAGATGAGGAAGCACAGGCTCCTGCATCTAAAGACTCCAGGAAAAATAGAAATTGGGCTCAGGCTATGAGAGAGCTCAAAAAAGACTTTGAAAATCAAATGAGGGATTTAGAAGAAAAACTGGGAAAAGAAAGGAGAGAGATGCAGGGAAAACATGAAAATGAAGTTAGAGATGCAGGGAAAACATGAAAATGAAGTTATCAGCCTAGTGAAGAAAATAGCATGCTAAAAGCCAACTTAGGTCAAATGGATAAAACAGTTCAAAAAGTTATTGAGGAGAAGAATGCTTTAAAAAGCAAAATTGGCCAGATGGAAAAAGAGAAGAAAACTCTCTGAGGAGAACAAATCCTTCAGACAAAGAATAGAATTCAGGGAGTTTGATGAATTTACCAGAAATCAGGAATCAATACTTGAAAACCAAAAAAATGAAAAATGAGAAGAAAATGTGAAATATCTCATTGAAAAAACACCTGATATGGAAAACAGACTTAGGAAAGAATTTAAAAATTTTTGGAATACCTGAAAGGCATGATCACCAAAAGAGCCTTGACATCATTTTCAAAGATTTACTACAGGAAAATTGCCCTGAAATTCTAGAAGCTGAGGGCAAAATAGAAATGGAGAGAATCCACCGATCCCCCCAAGAAAGAGATCCCAAAAAACCAACCCCTTAGCAATATTATAGCCAAGTTCCAGAACTCCCAAGTCAAAGAGAAAATATTACAAGCAGTCAGAAGGACACAGTTCAAATATCATGGAGCTGTAGTCAGGATCACCCAGGACTTAGCAGCAGCTACATTGGAAGCTTGTAGGGCTTGGAATATAGTATACCGGAAGGCAAAAGAGCCACCAATTGCTGCTTCATGTTTGTTTTTCCTACATACTCTTCTCATTGCAATATGTATTTAGGATTTATTTTTATTATCGGATGCCTAAGGTCTTAAGGTAAGTCATATTCTTACTTTCAGATCCTTATGGAGATAACTCACCTCTCTCATTTATCTGCAGGATATCAAGGGGATCACCATGAATCCACATTCATGAGAAGACCTTATCTGCTAATCCTGATAATTAAAGAAGACTTGGGGATTTCCCAAGGCCCTTTAGCTCCAATGCCCTTACCTCATTCCTCCTACAAACCTTGCTCCCTTCCCAATCCCTTTACCTTACTTCCTCCCATCCCTACCTATTTGCCCTATGGACCAGGGCCAAAAACCTCCTCTTGAATATTTTTAAAAAATGATGGTGGAGAGAAGAGCGGCACAGTTCTAAAGTCTCCTGATCTTTCCCCTCAATCATATGAAAAAAAACTATTCACAGAAATCCGACCCACAAAACACAGAAGGAAAAGCCAGGAGAATGTACATCTCCCTCAGGATTTGTCTCCAGCAGCTGCACTGGCCAATTTCAGGTGGGTGAGTCTGGGCTCAGAGGGAGGATCAACCCTGAATCATCCAGATTAGCAGTTGAAGTGGAGCCCGGAGTCTGAGGGCCAAGACCTGGATCTGTACTGCAAGTGGCAGCACGTAAACTGCTAGTGAACCCCCATTCCCTCGTTTTCCTTGTTCTGCCCTGGAAGACCAAATAGTATTTATGTAGAAGCTAAGAAGTAATAAAATTGAGCCAAAAGCATAAGGCAGTAATGGCTTGACCCTTTATTCTCAGCTCCCCTCTGGGAGGGAGGTCATTGCTGTTGGCCCCAAGGTCAAGAAAACCACAACAATAGAGTGTCCACAATAGAGAAAGAACACTTTAGGATTTCTCAAAGTAATTAACAGCCATGCCCTCACCTCTTTACTCTCACCAACACCCCTCTATTCCCACAGTGCCTTTCCCTTACTTACCCCTATTACTTCCTCTAGTCCTGCAAGACAACTAATACCCAGGAACTTCAAACAGCCCAAAGTGAGGGAGCAGAGGCTATTCTAACAGAGCCGCCACCTGAAGAGTCTCAGGAGCTGGCATGCCGCCCTGAGAGATAAGGCGCACCGGAGTCCTTGGGAGCTGGTCATTCTGCTCTACAGACCAAGGGCACAGGACACAGCTGTGTTTTACCAACTCCCCACTAAAGTACAGCCTTACCCTGTACTACAAGAGGCTGCATATACCCTGCTTGTCCACTCCCATTCCCTCATTTTCTTTGTTCTACCCTGGAAAACCTAACAGTATATATGTAGAAGCTAAGAAGTAATAAAATTGTGCTGGAGAGATAAGGAAGTGGAGGCTTGACCCCTTATTGTCGGCACTTAGCTGGGATGGAGGTCATCTCTGTGTGCCCCAGGGTGAAGAAAGCCACAACAATCAGATGTCCACAATAGAGAAAAATCACTTTAGGATTTCCCAAAGTAATTACCACCCACACCCTCACCTCTTTACTCTCATCAACACCCCTTTATTCCCATTGCCTTTCCCTTATTTCCCCCCATTTCTTCCTCTAGGCCTGCAAGGCAACTGATACCCTGGAACATGAAATAGCCCCTGTGTGGGAACACAGGCTATCCCAATGCCCCCACCACGTGGAGAGTCTCAGGAGGTGGCATGCTGCTAGGAAGAGATAAGGTGAATGGGAGTCCTTGGGAGCTGATCATTTCACTCTACAACACATGGGCATAGGACACAGCTTTGTTTTACCAACTCCCTGCTAATGTACCCCTTTATCATGTGCAGCAAGATGATGCATGTACAGTGCTTATGCACCCCCTCACCTCATTTTCTTTGTTCAACCCTGGAAGACCTAACAGTATACATGTAGAAGCTAGGAAGCAATAACATTGAGCTGGAAGCATAAGGCAGTGATGGCTTGACCCCTTATTCTCAGCTCCCCTCTGGAAGGGAGGTCTTCCCTGTGGGCCCCAAGGTCAAGAAGGCCACAAGAATTGGGTGCCCCCATGAGAGAAAGAACACTTTGGGGATACCCAAGGCAATTTAACACCAGTGCGCTCACCTCTTTACTCTCATCAACACCCCTCTATTTCCAGTGCCTGCCCCTTACTTCCCCCCATTCCTTCCTCTAGGCCTGCAAGGCAACTAATACCCAGGAACATCCAACAGCCCCTGTGCGGGAACACAGGTTATTCTAATGGCCACCGTACATGGAGAGTCTCAGGAGCTGGCATGCCTCCATGAAGAAATAAGGTGCACTGGAGTCCTTGGGAGCTCGTCATTCTGCCCCACAGTCCAAGGGCACAGGACCCAGCTGTATTTTACCAACTCCCCCCTAAAGTAACCCCTTTTTCCTGTACTATAACACAATGCACGTAAACTGCTTGTGCACCCCCATTCCCTCATTTTCGTATTTCTGCACCAGAAGACCTAAGAAGTAATAAAATTGAGCTGGAAGCATAATGTAGTGGTGGCTGAACTCCTTATCCTCAGCTACCCTCCAGGAGGGAGTTCACCGCTGTGGGCCCCAAGGTGACATAAGCCAAAATAATCACTTAATTCCAATAGATAATAAACCCATTGTGGTTTCCCAAGGTAATGTAGGTGACGCCATGACATGGATTTGAATTGCATTTGAGTGAGGGGGTGCTGTCCAAATGACACTTTCTCCTCCAGAGCCATCTGTGTCCAGTGGCCAGATAAAAAGCAAAATGACTGCATATTGTCCATGATGTGAGACAAACAGGGTTAAGTGACTTGCCCAAGGTCACACAGTTAGTGTCACGTTCTGAGGGCATATTTGAATTCATGTTCTCTTGACTTCAATGCCAGTGCCACTATGAAACCAGGCTTCAGTCTGATGAGGAAATAGGCAAGTGAGAGCTTGTAGAGGGACAAGAGGGACTCGTACGGTCTTGGGGAACAACCTCAGTTAGGGGGCTTGATATGTCGATGTATTCAAGAATGGAAAACCAGCCATAGACTGGAAAGCAGAGAGAGCACTTTCATAAAAACTCAGAGGGGAGACAGTGTCCAAGAAAAGAATAGTCAAAGCTGTTAATGTGTGTAAAGGTTAAGAGTACTGGCTATGCAATCAGATATCTGAGTTAAAATCTGAAACAGCATGACTTAAGGAAGTCACTAGGCCTCTTCCCATTTATTTCCTTGTTCAAAACATGGGGATAATTAAACACCTTTCTCAAAGTATTATGAGGGTCAAGGGAAATTATATGGACTATGCTTTCCAAACATTGACACCCAACATAAACGATAAACAACATAAATATCGCAAAGGGGCCAGCATTTAAAAATTAAGGGAAAGTAAAGAGATTCACTGATTAAATGATCCTTCATGACATGCTGAGGGAATAATTTTAGCTCAGAGAAGAACTAAATTGTGAAGGGACTAAAAGATAAGTTGGAGAGAATTTCAAGGGAACAAATGCAGTTTATTTAGGAGTTTGAATGTTTGTTGGCATGAAAGACAGATGAAATAGTTGGGGAGCATGAGAGCGTCTAGTGAAGATTTTTCAGGAGAGGGACGTCTTGGCACATTTGTCACAAGGTTCATATAAACTGAAAGATGACAGACTAAAGAGTTAAGAGAAAGGAGTTGCTATCTGCTTGAAAAGATAAGAGATGGGTTCCAGGCCATGTGCAAAATCTCTGGAGGGATCTGAGACACACAAAGGGGTGGTAGGCAGGAACAAAGTACATTGTTTCTACTCTTTGGTCCTTTTATTGTTTAAGCTAAATATATTCTATGCTAGTAAAGAGTGCTACCTTCACAAAATCTTTATGCAGGTTTGTCACTGCACCATCAAGGTATTTACTGCTAGAAATCACATTACGTAAGCACCTTAATTCAATTTTCTAAGATTATTTTATGCAGATCAGACCATGTACTGAAAGTTATCAATTAAGAGATAATAAAGAAATTAAATTTGCTTTCCTGCCAAACTTCTTTATAGCCATATGACCCCAAAATATAGGTCTTTGTTTTCTCTTTCAGAATAATAACCTAAAGCAAAGATTTTTCAGTATAGCTAAATAATTTCTTAATGACAAATATGAAATTATTTAGCCCTATTCCTCTCCCTGACACAACTAAAATTTGGGTAATAGCAAAGCAAAGTTCCTATATCATTAGTTTCATCTTGATAAAATAAAAGGTGAACTACATAGTTTTCCAGTTTTGAAAATCATTCCTGTCACTGAGCTGCTCGCAAACTTTCATTATATTTTTACTACAGATTGGCTACAAAAACATACTATTGTTGTACTTTCTAGTTGAAGTTTAGGATGGGTTAGAACCTGAAATCTCAAGATTCAGATGATAATCAATTCGAAATTAATCTGTAGAAATACCAAAAGAATAAAGTGAGAGTTTTCCAGGCATTCAATACTTTTTGGGTTCATTGTTTCCTAGGCAAGAGCACATCAAGAAATTTGCAAAAGCAGATGTCAAAAGTTAGGATTCACTTTTATTTCAATGCCAACGTCTGATCATCACTAAATTCAGTGCAAATCTGCATTCCACAGTCCCAGGATGAAAAAAAAAAAGACTTTTGATTTACAGTGCCTACTTAATTTTCAAAACATTCTAATGCTTTCTTGAACATACTTCTGAACCTTCTCTCAGGTTAAAGATACATGATATAGTTCATAAAATCCGTACATGTTATCCCTTCCATTTTTACTTTTAACCCTTTCTATTCACTTCTCAAGACTTTCGAAATTCATTTGATAAATGTCCTTTTAAATTACTTTTCATATGCAGTTTAACCATATTTCAGACTACTCTGCCTTTATTTTCTTAATTTATTTAAATTCTATCTCATTTTATTGCCCTTCACCCCGATTCCCTGTCGAAACAAGTATGGACATTCACTTTCAAAATCTTGAGTTCCATATTCCCTGCTTTCCTCCCAGTAGACTCCACCTTATTAGGAAAGCAAATTACTTGATGCAGGCTAAAAATCTGAAGTCTGGAACAAAAACATTTCTACCATAGTGATGTTATAAAAAGAAAGCAGAATGTTCCACCTTGCCCTAAGAAAAGAAAAGCCTCAAGAAATATCAATTCACAAAAAGTATACTTCAATCTGAATTCCTATACCATCAGTTTAAGGGCAAGAATTCTTTGTAATAAATCCTTCAGAGTTCTCTTGGGTCACAGTACTGCTGACAAAAGCTAAGTCCTTCAGAGCTGATCATCCTGCAATATTGGCTGTTTCTTTTTGTATACATTTCCCATTCCATCTGATCATGGAAGTTTTTCCTGAGAGAATCCAATTCATCAATTTCCACAACAGAACAATATTTCATCTCAAACTTTTATCAAAATTTATTCAGCCATGCCCCTAACTATGGTTATCCTCAATATCTCCAGGTCCCTTCAACAAGAAAAGAGCTGCTTTAAATATTTCTCTATATATAGATACATTTTTCTTCCCATATTTCAACTCTTCTGGAATATAGATCTATCAGTGATATCCCTAGACCCTGGAGGTTAGGTATAGATTTATAATCCTTTGGGCACAATTCCCAAGTAGAACTGATCAATTTACAACTCGTCTAACAATGCACCAATGTCCCATCTACCATTTGTCATTTTCTCTTTCTTCCCTATTAGTCATTCCAGTAGGTATAGGCCAGTACCTCAGAATTGTTCTGACCCCTATTGCTCCTACCAGGGTTGAGTTAAGACATCTTTACCTGATGTAATTGGATCACTTTGCAACTGAAAACTGGTCAAATCTCTTGATCACTTATCAAATGAGAAATGACTTTTGAATTTTTATAAATTATGTTACAGAAATGAGTTCTATATAATAAAAACTTGTTTCAATATTGTTTTGCCCCCAGTTATTATTGCAAAGTGTATTTCCCTCCAACCTATTCCTCTATATTCCTCTAACTCCTGTTTATTCCATTCTCTCTCTCTCTCTCTCTCTCTCTCTCTCTCTCTCTCTCTCTCTCTCTCTCTCTCTCTCTCTCTCCCTCTCTCCTTTCACCCTGGTCTTCCTCAAAAGTATTTTACACCTACCAACCACCTTACACCATCTTTCCTGGATTCCATTGCCTATCTTATCCCCAACCCATTTTTCTCATTCCTTTTCTCTTTTGATGGAATGAATAAGTCACAATTGATCATCACCCCCATGTTGCTTTTTGATCTACAATATTCTTCTGGTTCCCCTCATCTAAGTCAGTAGCAATTCATGCAAGTCTTTCCAGACTTTTCTGAAATCCTATGCCTTATCCTTTCCTTTAGAACAATACTATTCTTTAACATACATATACCACAGTTTGTTCATCCATTCCCCAATTGATGGGCATCCCCTCATTCTCCAATTCTTTGCCACCAAGGAGAGCTGAAGTGAATATTTTTGTAAATGTGGGATTTTTATGCTTTATCATGATCGCTTTAGGATACAGCTCCATTTGTGGCATTGCTGGATCAAAAAGTGTGCAGAGTTTTTTCTCCCCATTGGACATCATTACAAATTGCTCTCCAGAAAGGTTGGAACAGTCCACAACTCTACCAACAATGCATTAGTGTCCCGGTTTCCCCACATCCCCTCCAACACTGATCATTTTGCTTTCTAGTTATATTGGCCAATCTGAGGGGTGTGAGGTGATACTTCAGAGATGTTTTAATTTGCATATCTCTGATCAATAATGGCTTATAACAATATTTCATATGCTTATAGCTTTGATTTCTTTATCCAGGAATTGCTTTTCTATATCTTTTGACCTTGTGAGGAATGTAGGTTTTGGTCCTCACTGGGTGTGGAGGGGGAGCCCTTAGGGAATCCATTGCAAAGGAAGAATGGCCCAGCCAATCACAAGCCTGGAAGAGTTTTCCTAATCCCATTCCAGGGATAGCAAACCCCAAACTGGTTCTCAACCAGGCATGAGTGACCTATAGATCTTGACTTAATGTTACTGAGTTTGCACAATTAGGTAATTGAATATTAACCCACACACCCCCTGTGACCATTGGGGTTCTTTAGCATATCATGCATCTTATGATGTGGGGGGGATCAAATTAGGGGCATCTCATGGAATGGGTGGACCTCTTAGATTTTATCCCAAACTCTGAGGGCCTATGGACATCCAAGAGGGAGGGGAAAGAATTTCTGAAGACCATAAATTACCTGTCTTTGAAGACTAATTTGTGCTTCACGCCTAGGTGAAGCAACTGTACCTTGTAAGGTGTATCTTGCGAGATTAGTGAATAAAATGTATAATTTTCTCTCAGTCTAGCACGTTTTCTTTTCATTCATTCATTTATAACAGACCTTTTATCAAGTCAGGAATGACTTGTATTCTTATATGATTTAGTTCACTAAATATTTTAGAAATGAGTCCTTTGTCAGTAAACTAGTTGCAAAAAAGGAAAAAAAACAGATGGATATTTTCATTTCGGCAGTACAAAAATCAATGACCAATCCCAGTTGCATTGTTTTTATTTTGGTAAATATTTTTCAATTTAATGTAAAATTAGACACTTTGCATTTTATAATGACTTCTATGTCTTCGTTGGTCAGAATGATCTCCCATTTCTGTAGATCTGATGTATAAACTATTTGTTGTTCTCCTAATTGGCTTATGATATCACCCTTTATGCCTAAATCCTGTTTCCATGGTAGACGATGTTGGTCTAGGCCTAATTTCTGACATACTATCTTCTTGTCTTCCAATTAGTTTTTATCAAAGAGTGAGTTCTTATCCCAAGAGCTGGAGTCCTTGGGTTTCTCAAACAGCAGTTTACTATAGACATTGACTACTGTTTCTTTTGCATATAATCTATAATTGATGCTTTATAATATAATTCCAGATCTGGTTTAATTATTCCACCTACCTTTGTAATTTTTCATTAATTCCACTGCTAATCTTGAACTTTTGTTTCTCCATATGATTTTAATTTCCATTTTTTTTCAGCTCAATTGAGTGAAGTTTTGGAGGTTTGTTTGGTATGGCACTGAAAAGGTAATTTAATTTAGGTAGAATATTTATTTCTATTATATTGGTTTGGTCTACCCATGAATAACTGACATTTCTGCATATATTTAGATGTGCTTTTATATCTGTGAGAAGTGTTTTATGGTTGTTTGCTTATAGTTTCTGAGTCTGCCTTGGTAATAAGAATCCCAAGTGCTTTATGTTGTCTACAGTTAGTTTGAATGGAATTTCTCTTTCGATGTCAGCTGGGTCTTATGTAAAACTGACTGTCATGCCTTGTATTTGAATTACTTCTTTTTGGCCACTTTCAGGATTTTCTACTTGATACTGGACTACGGTTACAATATTCTTGGCATTTTCCTTTTGCTATCCCTTTCAGGAGATGATTTCAGGAATTCTTTCAATGACTATTTTGCTCTCTGGTTCCAGGTTACCAGGGCACTTCTCCTTGATGTTTTCTGAAGAGTGCTCTCCAGGCTCTTTTTTTTTAATCATGTCTTACTTTCAACTAGTCTAAGGATTGTTTAATTATCATTCCTGGATCTATTTTCTAGGTCAGTTGTTTTACCAAAGTGCTATTTTACGTTTCCTTCCATTTTATTTTTGTTTAATAGACTCTTGTTCTCTTTTGTAGTCATTAGCTTCCACTAGTCCCTGTCTGTTAGTCAAGGTGGTATTTTCTTCATGTAGATTTTACATATCCTGTTCCATTGGGTCACTCCTATTTTCAAAGGAGCTGTTATCTTTTTACATTTGCCCAATTCATTTTTAAAGTATTTGTTTTCTTCCATCACTTTTTGTTGCAAAATGCTAATTTGTTCTTGTATTTCTCTTCCCAGTTTTTCCATTTGATTGTCAAAATGCTTTCTGAGTTCTTCTGAGAAATCTTTCTGGGCTGGAGCTCAATTCATATTGTCTTTGGAAGTCTCACATATATTTCTTTTTCTGCCCTTCATTTCTCAGATAAAATCCTTATCTCCAAGGTCATTTCAATGAACTCTGCTTTTCTCTGTCCTTTCTTATTCATTTTGAGATTTGTTGCCTAATCTAACTTAATCCTCTTGTTTTAGAGGAGGAGGAATCTCTGGCAGATATTTGGTGTTTTGAGCCCTAGAGACTTGCTTACTAGCCTTAGGCCACTGATGTTAGAAACTCCAATGGTTTTCTTGGTGGAATCACCAAGGCTCTCCCTATCTCTGGACCCTCTGTTCTGGAGATGTGATCCACCCCTTCCATGGGCCATTCATTGTGAACTCTGGGGAAAGCTGGGGCTGTCTCTGGCCTGTCCAGTAGGCCTGCTAGTCACCTCACTAAGTTGTCCAGGCTGGAAATTCCAGAGGTTCTCTCTGGACAGTCAGAAGTGAGGAAGTCAGCCATCCCTTCCCTGGGCTATTTCTGAACTGATTGTCCTGGAGAATGCCATGCCCTCCCTCCAGGAAAGGCAGCTGCTCTGCTTGAAGACCATCCAGACTATCCTGACCAAATGGGGTCTTAGGCACCTGTGCTGGAACCCTCCCAGTGCCGATCATACAGTCTCTGTGTGCAGTGGCCTCCAGGACCACAGTCGAGGTTCTCAGTTTAGTCCTCCACCTTGCCCCACCACTGGTCCCCTGGGTCTCCTTCTGGACACGTCTACATTTCCCCCAACAGACCTTGCTGGAAGATGTTCCAGCATGTTCTTCTGTGGGTTCTGTTGCTCTAAAATCTGTGAAGAAGCTTGATTCATGATGCAGCAAAGGCTGGGTGAAGCCCATGGGAGCTTAACATAGTTCCTGGCTTCTCCCCATCATCTTAGCCAGAAGTCTGGCCATTTGTTTTATTTCTTCATATTTCTTTATCATAAATGAAGACTATCAGGGTAAAGAGGAAGTGGATATGGATGGTGATGCAAAGAAAAAGAGGCAACTAATAGGGAAGAGGAGTTATGACTAGTATGGAAAGATGACTCACATTGCTTCATTTGAATCAAATGAGATATTTTCGAGTTTTCCATGAAGGAGGTAGAGGGAGGGAGAGAATTTGAAATGGAAAATAATAAAATTAAAAATTCACAGAACAGAGCAGAAGACAATTGAGAAGTGGAAACAGCCAAGGCAGACACTTTTGTTACTCTAAATAGCTAATCAGTTTAAGAGAGTAAACTATACATAAGAGAAGTTCACTTTTTCTAATCATTGCCTGTTGAAAGATTCCTGTTTCAGATAAAATTTAAAAAACAAAAATCACAAATCACTTTCCAAATGTCTATTATTATCTTACACAAAACATGTCATAATGAATTGCCTAGTATGAAATCGTAAGTGATAGCCTTGTTGGGGAAAGTACAGCTTGCAAACGATTTTTAAGATTAATAGTGAGTGGGAAAAAGTCTGAAATTTCTTCAGGGTTATGAAAATGTTACCCATTGAGAGAGAAAGAGGGAGATTATTGGGTGGCATTATTAACTCAATTTAAGGAGCATCAGTAGGTATATTAGCTATTCTTGGGGTTGGTTCAATAGTACAAAATCAGGAATTTATTTTGATCAATTTTGGAACCAGGAAGAGCTTTCTAAAGACATTTGTAAAAAAAAAAACTTGTCAGTGGAAGCAGGTACAGCAAATTTGGAAATGGACCTATTATCATGGCAGTTATAGGGCTTATCTAAAAGAGTCCCTTGGAAGAAATGAGATGGTCAGGGGGTTTTTCTTTAGACTTTAAGGGCCTACTCATAAATTTGAAAAAAATCTCATCAAAATAAAAGAGGAGGAATTGAGTGGAATAAAGTCTGAGATTTCTTCAGTAGAATAGTTTAGATTGGAAAATAGTTAACTATGTTCCCCTCCTCCCTTGACAAAGCAACCTCTGGGATATCATTGAAGAGTCAACTGACCCCATCTTATCTCTTGAATTCTGGATATCCATTCAATTCCTGGGGCTGAAGGGATATTCTGGTTTTGGTTTGAATTATATACTCTTTTCCTTAGATTAATTTACAAGTCTAGATTGTAAAGACCACATTCCTCATTAATGAGTTTGGGTCAGTGAGGGGGTGGGATCTAGTTAAGATAAATGTGATTCTTGGTTGTTTTGCTTTTGCCTCAATCTCTGTAATTCATTGGGGTCTGTTCCCTGAGAAAGGAAAAAAAAAATTCTCTTCATACCTTGAAAGATCTCTGAAATTCATCTAAGTGGCTTTTGTCCCACACCATAGTTTCAGGGCTTTGGGAAAACGTGGAAGAATTCATTTAGTAGACTAATTCAGACCTGAAAAATTTAGGAACTAAACTGTTTATTTCACAGCAGAGCAGAGAAGAGCAGAGCAGAGAGGAAGATGGAGGCAGTTGGAAACTGTTGATACTCCAGCTGGACAGCAAAGGAATTAAGAGGGCTGAAGGGGAAGGTCATCAGCAGCAACAGTGGCTCAGGTAGGATGGGGGAGGGGATGGAATACAAGGAGGGGGAGGGGGAATGGGGAAGGAGGGGGAGGCAGAAGCTGCATCAGGCTGGCAGGAACAGTGACTTCCATTTGTAGAGGCTGGATTTCTATAGGGGACCCACACATCTAGTGAAGAGCTGGGTAGAGTGGGCTTCTGCAGCAAAGGCCTCAGGAGTGGGTTTGGGAAAGACTTAAGACATTTCTATTCCACTAGGGACTTTGTGTCTCCCAATGGGGATATTTAGATAACAATGATGGAAATTTGAAGCCCAGAGAAAAGCTTAACTATGAATCATTCTAGTATAATGATTGCTTTAGGGGAGCATTTTTGAAAATAATTCCAATCCCATTTTCAGGACTATACTTCTCACATGATTTATTCTGATTTCCTCTATTTGCCTTTGGTAACACCTCTATATTCTGCCCCTCAGGTCAATATGCTTGTTTTATGTTTCCATAATTTCCTCCTTGCAACATTTCTAAACTTTTGCCACCTTGTACCTTTTCTATTATTCTATTTTCCATCTTTTGTCTCTTATCTTTGAACCTGATAGAACCAGATAAGTGCCTGAAAACAATATTGGCTCACTGTACAATAATTACTGTCACTTTTCAAGAGAAGAGATAAGAGAATGCACCTTCTTTCCATTACAGAAGTGGGTGACTGGTTTTACAACACTGCTTCTGGTGTCATGTTTGGTTGCTGTGCTGATTGTGATAAGTGATTAGGTTCCATTTCTTCATTAGTTATGAGAAACTGAGCAAAGCAGTTTATATCTTATAGAGAAATAAATAGTAAAAAAGGAGCAAACGCGCTCAAGTGGTAGAATTGGATGAATCTTGGCTTAGAAATGTAATTCAAGCTACTTTATATATTACAGGGAAGCAGGAGGAATTTCTCTCTACAGAGGAAGGGGATGGACAGGCAAGAGGAAAACAAGGGACCCCAGAATTAAAAGGTGGATTAGTGAATGAACTGATCCCAGGTTAAGTGTCAGATTCACACATCCATGTTACATCTTTCAAAGGACTGGGTACCTGCCAAATTGTGGGGAAGGGAAGTTTGATAAGGAGTTTGAACCCATGTGGGGGAGAATCTGAAAGGTTCTGTGACCTTGGCAATAGCTGGCCTTTTAGGGATATAGGAGATTAGAGGCCCTTGTTTCATGTACCACATGTGTCCATTTCTATTTTGGATACCCATATGTATGGGACAAATGCCACTTAAAGAAATTTCGGAAATCTTTCAAGGTAGGAAGAGAAAGCTTTATTCATTTCTTGAGGATGGGGCACAATCAATCACAGAGATTGAGGCAAAAGCAAAAGCTGCCAAGAATCACTTTTATCCTAACTGGATTCTGGCCCTCCACTGACCCACCCTCATTAATGAGGAATGTGGTTTTACAATCCAGACCAGCAACCTAATCTAGGGGAAAGGGCATAAAATTCAAACTGAAACCAGATTATCTCCAGCCACAGGGATTGAATGGTCATCTGGACTTTAGCAGATAAAGTGGGGCCAGTTGACTCTTCACCAATAACCCAGAGGTTGCTTTGTTAAGAGAAGAGGGGCACATAGTTAACTGTTCTCCAATCTATAATATTCTACTGAAGAAATCTCAGACTTTATCCTACTCAATCCCTCCTCTTTTATTTTGATGAGATTTCTTCAAATTTCTGAGTTGGCCCTTTAGTCTAAATAACAACTCTCTCATCACCTCCTTACTTCCCAGGGACCCTTTTAGCTGGACATATTCAGACACTTTCTACTGCCTGGATAAATACCCTGGCCAGTCATTTATAAACAATAGTTACCCTGAACTGACTCAGTCATATGCCACTGGTGTTTCTCTCCTCTGGATCAGAATCCTGTGCCACAGTGCACCTCTTTGTTCAGGGACTGAGTGTCTAGTTTAGACCCAGGGCTACTGCCACCCACTAATCTCTATTTCAATCTCAATGGAGAACCTTGTCACCCTGCCTCCCCTCTACCTTTCCATAAGGAGAAGGGCATAAGTTGGGGTGTCACACTTACAGAGTCAAGGGGAAGTTTCAGATAAACAATGTATAAATAGGTGAGAGATGGTGGAGATGAACTGGTTCAGTGTCTCTCCTCTCTTTTCCTTCTCTTCTCTTCTCCCTTGGAGGCATCCTATGTCCTTCAGCATCCTCTGAATCTCTTCCAAAAAGTCCTCTCCAGCTCTGGTGACTACTTGTCTTCTGGTAAAGAAACTGCTTAACACTTATTCAGTACAAAACACATGTCTTCCATCACAAAACAATGAGATTCTGGAGCTTATTACATTTGAAATTTTTCCTTACTGCCATATTGACACACATACTTCACTTTTAACACTTTTAACTTCTATTAGTATTTTAATATATGAGCAAAGTCACAAGCTTGAGTCAATGTGATCATTCTCACTGGGAGTTTTCTCCATACACATGCATTCAAGAGTCATCTTTGTTCTAAGACTACCCAGCATCTGGCTTAAAATAAAACAATTTTAACCTTTGCTCTCATTACAATAACCATTCAAACATCCTTAACCAAAATGAATTTTTTTCTCAAATATTCCCATATTTTCCTTTTCCTGATATATTTATCTAACTCACTCATTTCCTCAAACTAGCACTTGTAACTGTAATTATCCTAAGAATTTTCCATTCTTCTTACCTAAATATCTCCTCTAATAGAAAAACCAAGGAAACTGAATTCCTACCTTAGCATGTAGCTGATAGCAGGTGTCAGAGCCAGACACCTCACCTATCTCTGGCTATTAGATCCAATTCACCTAATATTTCTTTTTCTAGTTTGCTTAGTAACTAACTATAAAGATCCAGGACATTAAAGGAAAATTCCTTTACAAATATATGTATTGAATGTCAGTGTCCAGGCAGGTCACATGGGTACATCAAATGTCTTAGGCCTGATTTGTTCTTCCAGGTGAGATATTATGCAAAGGTAATTTTGGGGAAATCAAGTCAAAGGGGTCCAACCTCAGCCATACTGAGAAGCTGCCCCTTTGGCTGCCCATCCTTGTCTCCTGACATTCCTGGCTCCAAGAACATAACATTTATCAAGTAGCATTTCTTTCTGTTGACCATCCTGGTATCTGACATAAGAGAAAATCAATTAAAGTCCTGTGATCTAAAATGGTTGTTTTACCTAATTAGAACTTCCAGTGAATAGAATTCACTAAATTCCAATTATAAGCTTAATGGAGCCCCAATTAATGAAACCCCTACCTAAAGCTCATATTATCTGGTATTCTAACTATGACTGGCCCTAAAGGCCTGTCTCCTACCTCTTACTAAAGTCATCCCTTTGTCTGAAATCATATCTACTCTATCCATACATAATGATGGTATATCAAATTCCCCTTAGCTAGAGAAACCTCCTTCTAGTCTGTTGTATATTCCAACAAACAAATGCCTCCTTTGTCCAGGAGATTGCATGGAGAAATATCAAATTATCTTGTGTTTATCTTTCCCATATTGTATGGTGGTTTTGCTTCAAAACAAACAATCACTGCTTTGGAATATACATTTAGATCTAAAATATTCCCAATTCATATATATATATATGCATGTATAGTTAGACACTTCTATATATTGTTTACCCACTAGCCATCCTCAGCATACAAATGGCTATTTTTGTTTTGTCAAGTAAATTGGGGTTAAGTGACTTGCCCAAGGTCACACAGCCAGACAATCACAAAGTATCTGAGGCCTGACCTGAACCCAGGTCTCCTGACTCCAGGGCCAGTGCTTTATCCACTGTACCACCCAGCCACCCCCTAACATACAAATTACTTTTCAGAATTCTTCAAAACCATTAAAACATCTTAGGCAGCTTTAAATTTCCAACATGCATTATTAATTTCATTATAACAGAACCGCAATAAGAGTGACAGAGTAACACAGAAATTACTAGATTGTACAAAGCAATCCCTCTATTATTACATTATACATGAACCCTGAGATCTATCCCAGAAAGGGTCCTAATTTTTCATATTTTCCTTATTGTCCTTCAAAGCAATTGCATTAATCCTAGACTTAAACAATACAGTATTTAAATAACATATTCACAATAGTACAGCTAAACATTGCAAATATAATCTCCTTGTAGTTACAAAAGAATATCACATAACTGATAAAAACATCTTACTTATCAATGTTACCTTACACTTGGGCCCACAATTGAATTTGTTCAGAGCCCCCCATCAGCTGTCTGCAGTAAGAGAGAAGTCCACATTCTTGACTTCTTTAAAATTAAACATGCATTGTTAATATACATTAATCATAAAATTCTTATTTAAACATCTCATTTCCCTTAGAACAAGAGCAAAATGAATATCCCATGTTCTTTATGCTTTTGTCTCCCAAGTTCTCAGAATCCAGTGTCATACATTTGACATATTTAAAACTCCAATGTAATTACAACTCCACTAACTTTCCAACAGTTGTCTGATTAAAAAATTTAGATAAAATTTTGATAAAAACTTATACAGAGAATCCAGCACTCACATTCCAAAAACGCTATCCAAAATAAAAATACAATGGTTAGCATTATTAAACTTAACATTAAAACCAATTAGAGTTTTTTTTCCAAAGAAAATTAGTAAACATCCCTGGTAACCTAGGTATTTCTATTCTTAGTAACCTGATACCACTTTTCTTTAACCCAAAGGTGTTACAATAGTTTGAAAATCCCAAACTCCTTGCAAAACTTACAATAGTGTTAAAATAGTTTAATCTCAAACTAATTTAACAATCTAGCTTATTTAATTCCTCCCATTCTGTACAAATTTTGTCAGAATGTTACAACACTAGTATCCCTCTTTCAAAACCCTCAGAGTCCTTTCCAAAACCAAGTCTTAACAAGCCGGTGGATGAGATTGACACCACCAAGTGTCCAATGCACCAATTCTTCCCCCAACCCAGGGAGAAGGCATATAATGATAGGAAATCTTCCCTCCACTAATTTCTCACTCTTTCCCTTAAATGTTCTTTCTTTTGAACTTTTTCTAAACTCTTCCCCAAAGCACAGCTTGCTTTTTTTCTTAAGAATCCCCCTCCCCTTTCTCTAACTCTGCACACCTAGCAAAGTACCATAGTACCATTGGGTGAGGGAGAGGCTGATTTCCACGTGGGGGTTGATGCACAACCACTTCTTTCTCCTTTTAGAATGATTTGTAAACCACTTTACAAAGTTCCCAAAATCCATCTGTGGTATACAAAGTCAAACCTGCTCAATCCTTCTGTCTATAAGCTTCAACAATTTCCATACTTAATTCCTTTTCATTAGCTCTTCTTGACTTTAATTTATACTATTCTGAATTAGAATCACATAGCTTATACAGTTATATAAACCACAGATATGATTCCACTTTTCACAATACATTTTTCATCCCAATCTTGTAATTTTTTGCATTTCTTTATTATAACTCCTAAAACCCTGGAGAAGGCAAACAGTCATACAAAAATCCCTTAGCGTAATCAGAACATTCCCTGTCCTCGCCTTCTTCAAATAGAGTAAGCTGAATAACTTTTATAGAGGGACAATCCTTTTTGGGGGGGGGGGGTGATCATCTGTTCTTAGATCCTTACATGTCCCATAATTTTCTGTAATAACCAACATTACCAGAATCTAAACTGATAAACTCCTGAAGCTTTACCATATCATTCTGGGAAAAGATTAACTATTTAATTTCCCATATTGGCATATCTTGGTAATCACATTATATACTTCAGGATTATCCTGATTCTCATAGTCTTTCTGAAATTTATTTTGTAACCTCTTTTTTCAAATTAAAATAGCATTTCTTTCCATGATAATCTCTTTCCTGTTTAACTTCAAAATAAGGTCCTTTGAACACATATTTTACTAATTCTTCCTGAGGTAACTTTCTCTTAGTCCTTTTTCTAAAAGAGAGTAAGGGGAAAAATCATTCTAGCACCACAGAATCATGGAAAATTGGAAAGAGAAGGGAACATAAATAGGGAAGGGGGGGCCTTCTCATAATGTTAGAACAATACGGTGAATAGTTTGGCCTCCATAATCCATTCCTTTTTAATCAAAATAAAAATCCCTCTTTTAAGTCCCCCAGAGACAACCTAGGAGTGAGCAGGGTGGGATCATATTATCTATTGTAACACAGGCAGAAAGCAGGCTCCAGGGAAGAGCCAGAGAAAGTTAGATAAATACTGCCTAAAAATCCAAAAACAAAATGAGGCTACCTAAGGAACACTTTAGGGGAACTTGCTACCTCCTCCTTTCCCTGTTTAACAAATCAAACAAGTAAATAGACATTTTAAACATAAAGACAGAAAAGGCACAAACACAGATCATACAAAATGCAACAGAATTTTCCAAAGTGACAATTTCAAAACACAGGACAATGGCAAATTCCTGATGACTCAGGAATGCAGAGAGGATAGATTTCAGCCTCTCTTCTGACAATCTCTCCCTCCCAAAGGCAGACCATATTTGTTCCTTCTCCTATATCTTTGTTTTCCCAGACAAGGCAACAATATTTAATCATTTTCTTCTTACTTTTCCTTTATATTTCAGTCTTATTTACCTGATTTACCACAGGGGAAGGCTCAGGACAGGGTCCTTCCCATTTTTAATATTGACAGAGACCTCTCAGGATCAAGTGCCCTTAGATCCAAGTCTTTTATGCCCAAACCAAAAGGGGTTACCCCCAAACTTCAGTCATCCAAATGGATCCTCCAGGAATCTAGTGCCCTCAGATTCCAAGGTCTAGGCTTATGTCTTTTGAGTCTCTGTCCACAGACCTTTAATGACTGTTCTTTGTCCTTACTGACCTCAGGTTCTTGCCGTGGATTTGCTGTTCTCTTCCTACCAAGTCACTCCACTTTGGGTCATTTGCACAGAAGGGAAATCAAGGCTTCCCAGGAAATGACAAACTGCCTGCTATCCTGGCAACAAGACCCCAAACTGTGTGGGACAAATGCCACTTAAATAAATTTTGGAGATCTCTCAAGGTATGAAGAGAAAGCTTTATTCATTTCTCGAGGAATGGGGCACAATCAATCACAGAGATTGAGGCAAAAGCAAAAGGTCCAAGAATAACATTTATCCTAACTGGATTCCCACCCCCCACTGACCCACCCTCATTAATAAGGAATGTGGTTTTACAATCTAGACCAGCAAGCTAATCTAGGGAAAAGAGCATAAAATTCAAACCCAAACCAGATTATCTCTTCAACCCAAGGAACTGAATGGTCATCTGGACTTCAACAGATAAAGTGGGGTCAGTTGACTCTTCACCAATATCCCAGAGGTTGCTTTGTCAAGGGAGGAGGGACACATAGTTAACTATTCTGTAATCTATAATATTCTACTGAAGAAATCTCAGACTTTATCCCATTCACATTCTTAAGAATGTTTCTATACAAAGGATCCTCTTTGATCCACTAACAGCACTCCTTAATGTTTGGTAAGGTGTTTGTTTCTTATACTCATTAACTATCCTGACATTTGGGGCAGGGTTATCGATTTAAGAAGCATTTTACTGAATTTTCTCAGCAAGATAAGTGTTCACTCCCATTTTCCAGAAGAGGATACTGAGGCTAATATGTGACTGGACCATAATTGTCTTCCATAGAATTTAATCTTTATCAGTTTTCATAAAATAGAACAGAACTTCTGAGCAGAATAGAGGAGTTAAAAGTAAAATTAGTGACACCTTTATGTATTCATGTATAAACTGATTGGTTGCTAAGGTTTATTTGCTTGTTCTCTACAAAAATCCTCCCAAAACTCAGTGTCTGTTTGGGTATCTTTAGTGATCCTATCCACCCTAAAGCATTCAGTAAAATTCCAAGAGAATAAAATTTGAATGTCTGACATATTTTCTCACAATTTTCTTTCAGCCATATTTTTTTGGCTTTAATTTTGGGTCATAGACACAAGATTTGAAAAAGAGGTAGACTCTTCCTCCAGAGAAAGGATCCCAGAACTAGGACAAATTTTGAGCCTGTAAAGAATATAGTGGTTTTGTAAGAATGATGATGACAATGGGATTTTTTGGGGGGGTCAGCAATTAAAGATAGCAATAGGGGGTTGCTGAAAGAGGAAGGAATTTGCCTGCTCCATGTGGTTTCAAAACTAATCAGGATTTTATTACACTTTATTACAAAGTAAACAGGTTAAAACTTCTAGAAAAGCAGTAAGCCCTTTGATGATTGGGTAGTTCAAGGTGAGAGAGAGCGAGAGAGAGAGAGAGAGAGAGAGAGAGAGAGAGAGAGAGAGAGAGAGAGAGAGAGAGAAAGCATTTCTGGCCATGGTGGCATGGGGGCCCATGGTGGACCACCAGGTCCTAGCATGTGAGTATATGGACTAGGAAGGAAAGAGATGCAGACATCCTGAAGGGCAAAAGGTCGTCAAGGAGAATGGAAAATGGTTAGTGCTTCCTCATAATTACACTTCTGCAGTATATTGGACAAAAGGTGGCACTAGTGAATGGTGAATGATCTAGAAGCTGGGCCAGGTGTTCTCTAACTGGAAGTGATGTACTACTGGTCCTTCCTGTCCCAAGGACCCAAGGTGAACTCTAATTTCAATGTGTCATTTCTTGTCAAGCTAGTGTCAATGGACAAGGGCAAAGTGCCTAGGAATTGGAAGCTGGGTGAAGGAGGGATGGGGAGGTAGGATACAAAAAAGGTCAGTTTACAACTCAGGAGCAAACAGCCTTCCACAATTAACAAAATTTAACACCATAAAAAATTATAGAATTTGTTTCTAACTATAAACCCTTCTATAATTTTTTCCTTCAAATCATCTTTCCTTCCCTTCTCCTCCCCACCCCATCTCTCAACCCCATCTTTGTAGTTGTGTGTCTATAACTGACTGTGAGGCAAATACCTTAGTCTCTTTAGGATTCAGGCTATATTAATCAGCAAAATAAGAATAGCAATACATTCACTCCTGAAGAGGATTGTTAAATGAGCAAAGAAGATTTATAAATGATTTGGTTGTAGTAGAACTGTGATTTTCCAAGATGTGTCAGATGGGATGGGGAACAACATGATTAAAGTCTCTCCTATCTGTGATTTTTTTCCTACACTGTCTCTAAAAACTTTGACTTCTGAACTGTACCCTCACAGGACAGCTAGGTGGTGCACAAGATATCTCAGACTGAGTAGCTGATGTGTGGGATCACAGTCTCTCGTCCTATATCCCTCTTTCAAACCGTTGAGAAGGCAAATGATATATCATCCATATGTGTGAAATCCTGCACTATTAGAAATGGCTAATACAAAACATATTTCTGTATTAGCCATTTCTAAATAGTGACTAAATTATGCTTCAACCTGCATTCATGAGGTCCTTTTCTGGAAGTCAATGATAGGATTTTTCATTGAGAATCCTTTAGACTTTTCTTGGATCACAGTTTTCATCCTAACAATGAATCTTTCACAGTTGATCATCATCATCATCAGAATATTTTGATGAGATCAATGATCTCTTGCTTCTCACCACTTCACATTGCCTTAGCTCATCTAAAACATGTGATTTCATAAGTGTGTTTGGGAAGGGTCTTTAGAAACCTCAATCCTGGAAATCTTCATTCAGACGATATAAAGACCAAAGAAGCCAAATGACTTGTCCTAACCAAATATTTATAAATTGTCCCTTTGATGGTCAAGGGTACAATCTATGCTCTACTCAGCTGCCAAATCGCCTTTCCCCTAGTGTAGGCCTTAAATGTATTATTCTCTGGTTAAGTAACCTTTTACTATTCAGTCATGTCCCAGTCTTCATTACCTCCTGCTGGGCTGTTCTTGACAAAGATATTAGAATGCTTTTCCATTTTCTTCTCCAGATCATTTTTCAGATGAGGAAACTGTAACAAACAGGGTTAAGTGACTTTGCCAACTTTGGACTCAGGTCAGCCTGATTCAAGCTCTAGCCCTTCTCTAGAGCACCATGTGTTTGCCTTCATTTTCTTGGACTAAAATATGTAAAATCAAAAAGTTCATTTACACATGAAGTTTTATACTTTTTTTTAGGTTTTTGGAAGGCAAACGGGGTTAAGTGGCTTGCTCAAGGCCACACAGCTAGGTAATTATTAAGTGTCTGAGACTGGATTTGAACCCAGGTACTCTTGACTCCAGGGCTGGTACTTTATCTACTACGTCACCTAGCCACCCAAGTTTTATACTTTTAAGATCTAACCTAGAAGCCTATGTTGGATGGCATCATTAAAGATATCTTCAGTGACACAAAGAGTTGAAGACATTTTTATACAAAAAAGGACAAAGGGCTATAAAACTGAATCAGGCAACCAATGAGATTTCATATAGCAGATATTATGATCCCTTTAAGTGATAATATCTGCTTCAAATTAAAACTGATAATCCCACCTAGCAATTTACAGATGAGGAAATCAAAGTGATCCATAGTTGCATGAAAAATTGCTCTAAATCACTACTTATTAGAGAAATGAAAATAAAAGCATCTCTGAAGTACCAACTCTTACCTCTCAGACTGGCTAATATGACCAGAAAGGATCAATGTTGGAAGGGATGTGGGAAATCTGGGACACTAATATATTGTTGGTGGAGCTGTGAATTCATCCAACCTTTCTTGAGAGCAATTTGTAATATTTGTCCAAAGGGCAACCACAATGAGCATACCCTTTGATGCAGCAATAACACTATTGTGTCTATACCCTGAAAAGATTATGAAAAAGGGTGAAAACATCACTTGTTCAAAAGTATTCACAGCAGCCCTGTTTGTGCTGGCAAAGCATTGGAAATTTAGTGAATGTCTTTCATTTGGGGAATGACATAATAAACTGTGGTATATGTCTACGATAGAACACTACTGTTCTATTAGAAACTGGGAGGGAATGGGAATTCAGGGAAGCCTGGAAGGATTTTCATGAGCTGATGCTGAGTGAGATGAGCAGAACCAAAAAAACCATTGTACACCCTAACAGCAACATGGGTGTGATGATCAACCTTAATGGACTTGCTCATTCCATCAGTGCAACCATCAGACACAATTTTGGGGTATCTGCAATGGAGAAAACCATCTGTACCCTGAGAAAGAATTGTGGAGTTTGAAAAAAAGACCAAAGAATATTGCCTTTAATTTAAAAGTAAATCCATTATCTTCTTATATAAACAAAATAAATAATGAAATTTTTCACATGTCAGATTTTCATAGTAAATTGTAATAATCATTTTCAGGTTGCCAATATAATGCTCTTGATAGTGAAGGCATGGAATTCATACCTTTTTGGCCCAAACTTACCTAAAATCTAAGCAGCAACTTAAGAAATGACATCTTCTACTGGTGACCAGTACCTGGGCTAACTGTGACCATTTGATTTCTCACAATGCTAAGTAAAATGATAAAGATTATGTGAAATCATGATAAGGTTTTCGGTACATTCTATAATTACATTTCTATAAGTTCATTTTAAGGAGGGAACATTAACTTGATGAATTATTACAGAAGTACTGCCAATGATCACTCATAAAATTGTCTTAAACACACCTTCATTGTCAACTAATGTTTGTGAATTATTTTTAACAATGGTGTAAAAGTTTCAAATATTTTACTTCTATAATAATTATACATAATGATTTTATATATATATATATATATATATGTATATATATATATATAATTTATTGATCAGGTCAGGTTACTGGGACAACTTTTTTTTTAATTAAGGCAATGGCAATAGTGTTAAGTGAGTTGCCCAAGGTCACACAGAGGTTGGATTTCAATTCAGGTCCTCCTGACTGCAGGGCTGATGCTCTATGCACTGCACCACTTAGCTGTCCCAATGGAGGGGCAATGCATAATGAATTCACCTTTTGGTGGTAGAATTCATATTCTTATATTGTTGGTATGTTAATGGAATGTCATTATGCAAATGAGGGAAGTGAAAAATACCAAATATAAAACTGGGTTTTTCATTTCTGTTTTTATAACTAAAGTTTCTTTTTATATCTCTTTGACTACAGACATATCAAATAGATATTTCATGTCTCAAAATTTCCATTTTTTCCTCAAGGAAATATAAATTTTGACCTCAGAAAGCAATCAGTGTTTAGATTTTTGCCTAAGATAAAGACAACAACACATAATTCTACTCGGAAGAGCCTGGAGACAACATCTGAAATCCCCAAACTGCATCAGATGTATCATGAAAAGAAAAAATTCGATGTAGCCAAGAGGGCACTGCCTCCTTTGACTCTGTAACTGCTTTGTGTACTGTGGTAACCATTACTTTGACAGCCCATAACTCCTGGTGACCCTTAGTCCTCTAAATAAGCAATTTGTTCACTTTCACCTTCGTGGGGCTCCAGACTTGTCTTAGTCTTACTACCACCGTGCTTTTTATCTTCACGTTTTTGTCTATCTCTCTTTCTCTACCTTCCCCATGCCAAACAAAGACCGTCTTAACACTCCCATTTGGAGGAAGAACACCCTACCCTGGTGTGTTTTGAGGCAACGAGAAAGTCATTGGTGAGTCCTCCCTACTTTGTCCCCATTTATTTTAGTCACAACTCTATGGGACATTTTTAATTCTAATCAAAATCACTGTTGAATGACTCAATAGCACTCTTCTTTCCTGGTCTAAAACCACAGTCCCTTCAGGCTCTGTAACTCTTTTCCTACTTGGTCTTTAGCCAGAAGGCCTCTCTTTGAATGGGGGCTGCGGTGGGACTCATTGAACTAGCACACTTTATTGTCTCTTCTTTGACCTTTTGGTTTGTTTCTTCCAGAATACAAGCTTGCATTTCTAGATGATTGCTTGTAATGAATGTCAGCAAATTCCCACAACTTCTTTGGATATGCTAGCTCCCATTTCAGATCCACCTGTAGAGATCAGATCTGAAGTACTTTTCCTCTCCTACCTTCAGCCTTATTCCAGTTTGAAGAAGTTTTGGAAAATGGGTTTTCAGCCCTTCTTCCCATGAAAAGCATTTCATTCCTCTATCCCTACTGGAAGGATTATGATGATGACTCCCAATTCATGGGCCCTCCTATCCTGAATATTCAGATCTGCTCTGAGTGTCCTTTGTGGGTCCTTGCTAGGATCATGCATACTAAATTTGATTTAATTACTGACCCTGCTATTTCCTCAAAATGTCTTTGTCTTCTGGTTGTCACTTTTCAATGCCCATTACTTAGGGTCAACCTTGCCCTTTGTGATTTTTAGTGAAATTGGGGTTCTGATCTGCCTAGAGCCTTAATCATTTATTATCTAGGATCTCTGATACTAAAAGTGCTTCTTAACAAGTTGTTTATAACTTGATTATAAATTCTGTCCCTAATAACTGTCCCCTGGTGCTGCCAATTCCTGATGTCTAACCCCTCTTCAAATTATGTAATCTTAATCATTTATTTGAAAGCATTTTTGCCTCTTCTTCATTCTTCTCTCCCTTTATAAGTGAGAACCTGCAAGATCCCGTTTTACTATATTATCTCCTATATTTTGGCCACTGAGTCATCACAGTGCTCAATAAAATGCCAACATGTCTGGGAGAGAGGCCACGTCCTATGAATTCTTTTCTAGACATCCAACACTGAACTCCAGTATTTTGGAGGTGTGAAACCCAATACCAGCCAGCACTTCAAAATACAGAACCTGTTCCTTTCATTTAGTAAATTTCCATAAATTGGAAGTGGAAATCTTGTGCTATCAGGATCCTTTAGCATTTCTGAGGATTCTGTGAATGACGAAAATTCCAAACAGAAGTTTTCTTATGTTTTAATGATATCATGATGGAATATTCTTTATATGTGTACTGAAATATATCTTTGTATTGTTCCCACATGAACAGAAGAGTGGCATTCCATCTTCAAATAATATACTGAAATTTATCATTTTATTTTCTCCTATCATAAAGTATAACAAATTTTTTCATATTTTAATTCAGTGAGCTCAAACCTCTGTCCAAACCTCTTTACTAAATAGATTTCACATTTTTGCTTCACAAGCATGTATACAGTTAGAGAAATATACCCAATACTGTTCCCCAAAAAAGAAACTGCAATATGACAATTACTATGATAATTTAGAGACAGTGTATCATTGTGAGGGCAAAACTTCCACTTTTTGTTTTTAAGAATAGAAATATCTAGGGGCCACTAGGTGGCACAATGGATAGAGCACTGGTCTTGGAGTCAGGAGTACTTGAGTTCAAATCCAGCCTCAAACACTTAATAATGACCTAGCTGTGTGGCCTTGGACAAGCCACTTAGCCCCATTGCCTCAAAAAGAAACTAAAATAAAAAAGAAAAGAATAGAATTATCTTTGAATGGTATAAATTTCCTCTCAATGGGAGGGATAGCAGGATTCATAGAACTGAGGGAGCTTGTAAGCTGTCCTTCACTAAACTGCTTGGAGATTTTATCTCCTGATTTAAATTGATAGTCCCATTTCTAAAGCAAAAAATTTTTTTTCTTTTTCTTTTGTACATTTTTGACAGAATTCAAGACAATTATATATCTCTGGAACATTCTAGCTAGGGTCTAGACCGTGATAATTTAATATAATGATACCTAAATTGAGCTGATCAACTGCTATTCATTATAAATTCAATTTTCCTCAGTTATTTCCAAACCCCAAAAGTATAGAGGATTCACATTTTTTACAGTCACTACACTTATGATAAGGATGAGGATAAACTTCCAATCTTCCTAATTATTATCATAAAGATTTCAGTAATTTAGCAGAGCCTGCATTTAATGTATTTTCACATTAATTTCCAAAATCAAGTTACCAAAACTCATTTTCAAACCACATCCTTTTTATTTCATCAAAAACAAATGTGTTGTGTTCATCTTACCTTCATTACCTAGGATCATCTGACATAGGCATGAGGCTACCCATGCAAGGATAGATAGGTAAGGCTCTAATACATGCATGTGGTAATTCGGCCTGTCCAGAAAATTTTCTTCTACCTTTCAAACATAGCTCAAAGGCACTTCAAAATTGTCATACTAAATGCATGATTACAAATAGATTTTACACTTATCTCCCTATCAGAGCACATGATGGTGTAGGTGTTGTCAGAAAAGCAGCTTCAGTGAGATAGTCACCATTCATATGGTGTACCCAAAGGGAGAATGGCTAAGGAGTGAGAACTGACTTCCCTGAGTAGGAACTGAAATTAGGCGGCAATGGTTAAAGCACCCGCAAATCTAGATAAGATTTCTCCAGACTCCTACAGTGAGACTGTGGAGTGAAGGGTAACATCCCAGAACAGGAAATGGGATTTTGGGGGGGGGGGTCTTCAAATGAGAGACTTGTGGTTACTAGTCTGTCCTCTTTACCTTAACCATTTTAAGTTTGAACACTTTCATAAGCACAGAAAAACAATTAGAGAAGCATTTTTTTGACTGTATTATCAAAATTATAATAGCTCAGAGATCTTACAAAGCATTTTCAAAGTACTTTTGTAAGATAATCTTCTCTTGTAGGAGTTGGAACTTTAAAATTCAGATAAGGTCTTCTCTAAGTTAAAAAATACTGGTTAAGTCAATAAAGGTAACTCTCAGTGAGAGACTGTTAGAAGGAAAGAATATAAAGAGAACTAATGATTTATGAAAAACTTAAATGAATTGAGAACAGACTTTACCTCTGCGAATTACCTTTTCATATCCTTGGACGATTTATTAATCAGAGAATGACTTGTGCTCTTTAAATTTGCCTGGAGTTCTGTATGTACTTTAGAAAGGAACCCTTTGTCAGAAGCACTCGATATTTAAAAAAAAAAAAAAGACTTTTTTCATTTTGCAAGTATAATAAACAAAAATCAATCTTGGTGTCATTGGTTTAGGTTTCATAAATATTTTTCAATTTAATGTAAAGTATCCATTTTGCATTTTATAATGTCCTGTATCTCTTCTTTGGTCATAAACCGCTCTCCTTTCATTATCTCAGATAGGTAAATGATTCCTTGTCTTCCTATTTGGCTAACTGGTTCACCTTTTTCTGTCTAAATTCTGAACCCATTTTGACCTTACCTTGGTATGTAACCTAGTTTCTGACATATGATCTTCTAATTTTCCTGGCAGCTTTTAACAAGGAATGAGTTCTAAGCTGGAATCTTTGGTGTTATCAAACAGCAAATTATTATAGTCATTTACAAATGATCCTTTTGAACCTAATTGATGATTGATGTTTAATAATTTGAGATTTTGTATGACTAGATCATCTTCCCTTGGTTTTGTTTCCTGAATTCCCTTTAAATTATTGACCATTTCTTCTAGGATGAATTTAGTTACTATTGTTTTTTTGGTTCAATAAAGAAAGTTTTGGGAGATTTGATTGGTATGGCACTGAATAAATAATTCAATTTAGGGAGAAATGCTATTTCTATTATATAGATTCAACCTGTCCTTGAACAATTGACTTTTGTCCATTTATTTAGGTCTGATTTGAATCATGTGAAAAGTGTTTTTCATATCTTACAGTTTCTGAGTCTGCCTTGGTATTTTATGTTTAGAGTTACTTTGCATGGAATATCTCTTTTTATTTCTTGCTGATCTGTCTTTTTAAAAAGATAAAGAAGGGGTGGCTAGGTGGTGCAGTGGATAAAGCACCGGCCCTGGAGTCAGGAGTACCTGAGTTCAAATCCAGTCTCAGACACTTGATAATTACTTAGCTGTATGGCCTTGGGCCCCACTTAACCCCATTTGCTTTGCAAAAACCTTAAAAAAAGGTAAAGAAATACTGATGATTTATAAGGGTTTATTTTATATCCTGCCAGTCTGGTAAAGTTGCAACCTATTTTTTACTCTTTCCAAGGTTCTTTAAGTATACCATCATATCCTTTCCAAAGAATGAGAATTTTGTTTCTTCATTGCCTACTCCAATTCCTTCAAATTCCTAATCATCTCTTATTGAGAAAGCTACCATTTCTCATACAATATTGAATAATAGTAGTGACAAAAGACATCCATGTTGCACCCCTGATCTAAAGCTTCTAACTTATCCCTAATACATACTCATTGAGGGTTTTAGAAAGATATTATCAATTTAAGGAACATTCCATTTATTCCTAAGCTCCAGAATATGTGTCCATTTCTAGATGATTGCTCGTATCAACAAATTCCAACAACTTCTTTGGATGTGCTGGCTACCATTTCAGATCCCCCTGCAGAGATAGGTTCTGAAGTGCTCTCCTACCTTTGTCCTTGTGTCCCTTTGAGGAAGTTACAGGAGATGCACTTTCAGCCCTTCTTCTCCAGAAAAGCATTTCATTCCTCTATCTCTACAGGAAGAATTATGATGAGGGTTCACTTCCTGGGTCCTTGCTAGTATCCCGTATACTAATTTTAATTTATTTCCTGACCCTTCTATTTCCCAAAACAGCTTTGTCTCTTGGTGGCCCCTTATCAATGTTCATTGCTTAGGGTCATCCTTGCACTTTAATCTTTTTAGTGAAATTTGGGCTCTGGATTGCCTAGAGCCTTAATCATTTATTTTCAATACCTGGGATCTTTGATATTCAAAAGCATTTCTTGACAATAATTTATGACTTGATTGTCAGTTTTGTCTCTTCTAACTTCCCCCTGGTGGCACCAAGTTCTGATACCTAACCCCATTTCAAACAGAATTATTTATCTGAATGCATTTTTTGTCTCTTCTCCATTCTTCTCTCCCTTTATAAATGAGAACCTTAAAGATGGCATTTTGCTAAAGTATCTCCTATTTCTTGCCCACAGTGCTACATAATCAATAAACCATACTTCAAAATTATTTTATCTTAATTTCTTGAAAGCATTTTTGGTCTGTTCTTCATTCTTCTTTCCCTTTATAAATGAGAACCTGCAAGATCCCATTTTACTAGAGTATCTCCTATGTTTTGGCCACTGAGTCATCACAGTGCTCAACAAAATGCCAACATGTCTGGGAGAGAGGCCACATCTTGTGAATTCTTTTTCAGACATCCCACACTGAACTCCAGTGTTTTGGAGGTGTGAAACCCAATACCAGCTAGCACTTCAAAATACAGAAGCTATTACTTTCAGTTAGTAAACTTCCAAAAACTAGAAGTGGAAGTCTTGTGCTATCAGGCTCCTTTAGCATTTTTGAGGAATTTCTCAATGATGAAAACTACCAACAGAAGTTTTCTGATGTTGTAACAATATCATGACAGGACATTCCTTATATATGGCCTAAAATATATCTTTGTATTGATGAAACTGGATCTATGTTAGTAATGATGTGAATCAAATTCATATCAGAATAAGATCAAAATGGAAAATAAAGCAAGAGAAAAAATTAATACATAAATCACTTTTAATAATTAAAGAGAGTAAGTTGTGGTCTGCATTCAAACTCCACAGATCCCTCTCTGGATATAGTTGGCATTTTGTATCCCAAGGCTTTTAGAATTGTCTTTGCTGAGTGTACTGTCGAAATGAAAACCTTTATCATAGTTGATTATGACCTAATGGTGCTGTTAGTATATGTAATATTCTGTTGGTTCAAGTCACTTCAATCGGCATCAGTTCTTGCAAGTCTTACCAGGTGATTCTAAATTTGCACCCTTCATGATTTCTTACAGAACAATGATGTTCTATGCATTCTTTTACATTTTTATTTCAAAACTCTTATGGTATTTTATATCTCTATTTTATAGATTAGGAAAGTCAATTTGGTTAATTCTTCAACCAAAACTGTTTGACTCACATTTTCTCTTACATAAAATGAGAAAAAGTGTAATAACATTTACCAAGAAAAGGGGGAAGAAAAGGTCAAAATAGCAATACATGTAGTTTTGGGGAAAAGAAACACATAAGTGTTTTAAAATGTAAGGATTACAACACTGCTTGACAATAAAGGAAATTACTTACAAGTTAGGCATCAAAGAACTAGGAATCAGAAAAGACTCCATACTGAAGGAGTTCAACATCTATATACAAAAAGGGTGAAATGAAATGATTTATTGGATTGAGGCATGGAAGTGCCACACAGGATGCTGTGCTTCTTAGCATCACACATGACTTCACTAGAATATCCTTCGTAGATGCAGGATGTTTATGCTGAACTCTTCAAATTATTCCTACAGCTCTCCTTATAAGAAGAAAGCCTAAAGAAGTGTGACCAAACTCCAACGTAGAACACATTATCATGGTTATTTTAAACAAATAATATTGTGCTCCAATTGAACTACTACAATTAAGCCAATTAGGTTAATTTGTCAACCAAAATGCTTGAAACAATTTTACTTTTACATAAAATGAAAAAAGAGAGTAATAACGTTTACCGAGAAGAAGAGGAAGAAAAAGGAAGAAATAGCAATACACCTAGTTTGGGGGGGAAAAAACACATAAGTGTTTAAACTGCAAGGATTAGAACACAACTTGACAACAAAGGAAATTACTTGCAAATTAGGTATCAAATGAATAGGAAACAGAAAAGTCTACTAACTGAAGGAGTTCAACATATATATCTATAAAAAGGGTGAAGTGATATGATTGTCTGGATTGAGGCATGAAAGCGACACACAGGACTCTGTGCTTCTAAGCATCACACATGACTTCATTAGAATATCCTTCGTAGATACAAGATGTTAATGCCGAACTCTTCAAATTATTCATACACCTCTCCTTATATGATAATAGCCTAGAGAAGAGTGACCAAAGTCCAATATAGAACACATTAAGGAATAGTGGTTATATTAAACAAATACTATTGTGCTCCAAATGAACTAAGGAATGTAAGAAAATTTGGATAATTCATTAGCCAAAATTGCTTGAAACACTTTTTCTTTTACATAAAATGAGAACAACCATAATAAGGTTTACCAAGCAAAAGACGTAGAAAAGGGAGAAATAGCATTACATGTAGTTTTTGTTATAAAACACAAATAAGTGTTCAAACTGCAAGGATTAGAATGCAACTTGACAATAAAGGAAATTACAAATTGGGCAGTAAAGAATTAGGAAACAAAGAAGAATACTAATTGAAAGAGGTGAATGTGTATATCTATTTGAAAAGTGTAAATATATAAGATTTGTTGGATTGAGTCATGAAATTTCCTTACATAATTTTGCACTTCTTAGCATCATACATGACTTCTCTAGAATATACTTCATAGATTTTGAACACTTCAAAGTTTTCATACAGCTCTCAGTATAAGAAGATAGCCTAGAGAAGTGTAACCATGTACCATGTTCATCATAATACACATTAAGGAATTGTGGTTATATTAAACAAATACTATTGTGCTCCAATTGAACTAAGGAATTTAAGCCAATTTGGTTAATTCATCAAGCAAAACTTCTTGAAACACATTTTCTTTTACATAAAATGAGAAAAGGCATGACAACATTTACCAAGCAAAAGAAGAAGAAAAGGGAGAAATAGCAATACATGTAGTTTGGTAAAAACAAATGCTTAAGTGTTTAAAAATGCAAGGATTAAAAACTCAGCTTGACAATTAAGGAAATTACTTACAATTTAGGCATCAAAGAACTAGGAATCAGAGAAGACTACTGATTCAAGGAGTTGAACATGTATATCTGTATGAAAAGGGTAAAATGATATGATATGTTGGATTGAGGCATGAAAGCGCTACAGAGAATGCTGCAGATCTCATCTTTGTACATGACTTCTCTAGAATCTTCTTCTTAAATGCTGAACTCCTCCAAGTATTCAAACAGCTCTCTGTATAACAATGATAGCCTAGAGAAGTGTGACCTAGTCCAATGTAGAACACATTAAGGAATCATGGTTATATTAAACAAATACTATTGTGCTTCAATTGAACTAAGGAATTGAAGCAAATTAAGTTAATTCATCAACCAAAACTGCTTGAAACCCTATTTCTTTTACATAAAATAAGAAAGCGTGTAATAAAGTTTAACAAGCCAAAGAGGAAGAAAAGGGAGCAATACACGTATGTTTGGGGAAAAATACACACAAGTGTTTAAACTGCAATGATTAGAACACAGCTTGACAATAAAGGAAATTACTTGCAAATTAGGCATCAAAGCAATAGAAAACAGAGAAGACTACTAACTGAAAGAGTTGAATGTGTATATATGAAAAGAGTAAAATGATATGATTTGCTGGATTGAGGCATGAAAACATTGCACACAATGCTGTACTTCTTAGCATTGTACATGACTTCTCTAGAATATCTGTCATAGATGCCAAACTCTTAAAGTATTCATAAAGCTCTCTGTATATGATGATATCCTAGAGAAATGTGACTAGGTCCAATGTTGAACACATTAAGGAATCATGGTTATATTAAAAATTATTATTGTGCTTCCATTGAAATAAGGAATTTAAGCCAAATTGGTTAATTCATCAACTAAAACTGCTTGAAACTCATTTTCTCTTCCATAAATTGATAAAGAGCATAATAACTTCGACCAAACAAAGGGGGAAGAAAAGAAATACACATAGTTTTGGGGTAAAGAAACACATAAGTGTTCAAAACACATGGATTAGCAAGCAGTTTGACATTAAAGGAAATTACATACAAATTAGCCATCAAAGAACTAGGAATCAGAGAAGACTACTATTGGATTGAAGCATGAAAGCACCACACAGGCATTTCTTAACATCACACATGACTTCACTAGAATATCCTTCATAGATGCAGGGTGTTTATTTTAAACTCTTCAAAGTATTCCTACAGCTCTCCTTATAAGAAGGTACCCTAAACAAGTGTGATCTAACTCCAACATAGAACACATTTAGGTATCACGGTTATATTAAACGAATAATAATGTGCTCCAATTGAACAATGCATTTAAGTCAATTAGGTTAGTTTGTCAACCAAAGCTGCTTGAAACACTTTGTCTTTTACATAAAATAAGGAAGAGAGTAACAACATTTACCAAGCAAAAGAGGAAGAAAAGGGAGAAATAGTAATAACATAGTTTTGTGGGGGAAAGCACATAAATGTTTAAACTGCAAGGATTAGAACACAACTTGGCAATAAAGGAAATTTATTACAATTTAGGCATAAAGAACTAGAAATTAGAGAAAACTACTAACTGAAGGAGTTGAACGTGTATATCTATATGAAAAGGGTAAAATAATATGATTTGTTGGATGGTGGTATGAAAACATCTCACACAATGATGTGCTTCTTAGTATCATACAATGACTTCACTAGAATATCCTTCATAGATGATGGTCTTCAAAGTGTTCATACAGCTCTCTGCATAAGATGATAGCCTAGAGAAGACAGACCAGGTTCAACCTAGAACACATTAAGGAATCGTGGTTAAATTAAACAAATACTATTGTGCTCCAATTTAAATAAGGAATTTAAGCCAATTTGGTTAATTCGTCAACCAAAACTGCTTGAAACACATTTTCTCTTCCATAAAATGAGAAATAGCGTAATAACTTTTACCAAGCAAAGGGGGAAGAAAAGGTCGAAATAGAAATACACGTTGGGAAAAAGAAACACATAAGTGTTTAAAATGCAAAGATTAGCATGCAACTTGGCAATAAAGGAAATTAATTGCAAATTAGGCATCAAAGAACTAAGAATCAGAAAAAACTACTAATTGAAAGAGTAGAATGTGTATGTCTATATGAAAAGGGTAAAATGATATGATTTGTAGAACTGAGGCATGAATGTGCCACACATTATGCTGCGCTGCTTAGCATCACACATGAGTTCTCTAGAATATCCTTTGTAGATGGCGAACTCTACAAAGTATTCATACAGCTCTCTGTATAAGATGATAGCATAGAGAAGTGTTACTATGTCCAATGTAGAACAAATACTATTGTGCTCCAAATAGAACTAAGGAATTTAAGTCAATTTGGTTAAGGTGTCAACCAAAACTTCTTGAAACACATTTTCTTTTACATAAAATGAGAAAGAGAATAATAATGTTTACCATGCAAAAGAGAAAGAAAAGGGAGAAATAGCAATACATGCAGTTTTGGGAAAAAGAAACACAAAAGTGATTAAAATGCAAGGATTAGAATGCAGCTTGTTAGTAAAGGAAATTACTTAATAAATTGGACATCAAAGAAAGAGAAGAATACTAACTGAAGGATTTGAATGTGGATATCTATATGAAAAGTGCAAAATGATTTAATTTGTTTTGTTGAGTTAAGAAAGCGCTGCACAGAAAGCTGCACTTCTGAGCATCACACATGACTTCACTATAATATCCTTCGTAGATGCAGGGTGTTTATGCTGAACTCTTCAAAGTATTTATACAGCTCTCCTTATAAGGTGATAGCCTATAGAAGAGTGACCAAAGTCCAACATAGTACACATTAAGGAATCATGGTTATATTAAACAAATACTATTGTACTCCATTTGGACTAAGGAATTTATGCCAATTTGGTTAATTTGTCAACCAAGACTGCTTGAAACACTTTTTCTTTTACATGAAATGAGGAAAAGCATAATAAAATTTTCCTAGCAAAAGAGGAAGAAAAGGGTGAAATAGCAATACACGTTGTTATGTTGAAATGAAGCACATAAGTGTTTAAAACAGAAGGAATAGAATGCAGCTTGACAATAAAGGAAATTAACTTACAAATTAGACTTCAAAGACCTAGGAATCACAGAAGACTATTAATTGAAGGAGTTGAACATGTATATCTATATGAAAAGTGTAAGATGATTTGATTTGTTAGATTTGAGGCATGGAAGCACCACACAGAATGCAGTGCTTCTTAGCATTGCACATGATTTCTCTCGAATATACTTTGTAGATGCCGAACACTTTAAAGTATTCATACAGCTCTATGTATATAAGATGATAGCCTAGAGAAGAGTGACCAGGTCTAATGCAAAACACATTGAGGAATCGTGGTTATATTAAACAAATACTATTATGCTCTAACTGAACTATGGAATTTAAGACAATTTGGTTAATTCATCAAGCAAAATTTCTTGAAACACATTTTCTTTTACATAAAATGAGAAAGGGCATAACAACCTTTACCATGCAAAAGAGGAAGAAAAGGGAGAAATAGCAATACATGTAGTTTTGGGGAAAAGAAACACGTAAGTGTTTAAATAGCAAGGATTAGAACACAGCTTGACAATAAAAGAAATTACTTACAAATTAGACATCAAAGAAATAGAAATCAGAGAGCTTAAATAATTGAATTAGTTAAAAGTGTATATCTATATGAAAAGTGTAAAACTATTTGATTTGTTGCCTTGAGATATGAAAGGGACACACAGAATGCTGTGCTTCTTAGCATCGCACATGAATTCACTAGAATATCCTTTGTAGATGCAGGGTGTTTATGCCAAACCCATCAAAGTATTCAAACAGCTCTCTGAATAGAATGATAGCCTAGATCCCTATGACCCCGTCCAATGCACAACACATTAAGGAATCGTGATTATATTAAACAAAGACTATTGTGATCCATTTGAACTAAGGAATTTAAGCCAATTTGGTTAATTCCTCAACCAAAACTGCTTGAAACACATTTTCTTTTACAAAAATGAGTAAGAGCGGGAGGCGGCGGCGGCGAGGGCAGCCCCCGGGGCCGGTGGGAGGCACACACCCTACCCCACCCCCCAGCTCTCACTCGCGCCGTGCCCTTGGCCGCGGGGAGGCCGCGGCGGGGGAGCAGGCAGGGGCGCGGGCGGGCTCGGCGCTGACGAGCAGCCAGGCCCCGGGGCGGGCGGGCGGACACAGGCCGCCGCAGCTGCTGCAGGCTCCGGGCAGAAGGGCCACGGGGAAGCAGAGGAGGTCCCTGGGGGAACCAAAAGCGTCCAGCTGGAGGAGAAGGAGCAGCAGGAGAGGCTGAGGGAGGCCGCGGCCCTGGGGGACATCCGCGAGGTGCCGAAACTGGTGGAGACAGGGTGGATGTCAACTCCCAGAATGAGGTCAACGGCTGGACCTGTTTGCATTGGGCATGCAAACGAAATCATGGCCAAGTCGTCTCTTACTTGTTAAACTCAGGAGCTGACAAAGAGATTCTTACTACAAAAGGCGGAAATGCCAGTCCAATTGACATCAAGAAAAGACATCAGAAAGATTATGGGAGTGGAAGATGATGATGATGACCTTCCAGACTTGAAGATTCAGATCTGCCCTTTGTCCCCAATTATTTGGCTAACCCACCCTTCCCTTTTACATACACCACTACACCAGATGGTTCAGTTCAATTGCAAAATGGGAGATCTTCCACACCTCCTGCATCACCTCCGTCTGATCACTCAATTCCCATGCTGCCACCTGGCAAAACACCCCAACTAGGGTCCTTTTCACATGACCATACCTCCTTGGCACTGGTCCAGAATGGGGATATGTCTGTCCCCTCTGCTGTATTTAGAAAACCAGAAAGCACAAAACCTGGTCCAGTCTGTCAACCACCTGTGAGTCACAATCACTCCCTGTTCTCTCCTGTTACACCCAAGCCACCAGTGTCTCTGGATCAACAGAATGGGACTTTTACAGGACCAACACCAGCATTCCAGCCCTTTTTCTTCACTGGAGCTTTTCCATTTAATATGCAAGAATTTGTACTCAAGGTGAGAATTCAGAATCCATCTCTTTGAGAAAATGATTTCATTGAGATTGAACTTGATCGACAAGAATTCAACTACCAGGAACTGCTCAGAAGGAGTTGCTGGGAGCAGGGGGTTAATCCAGAACAAGTGGTGAAGATCAGAAAGTTACCAAATACTCTGTTAAGAAAGGACAAAGATGTTTCCCGGCTTCAAGATTTCCAAGAGCTGGAACTAGTTCTAATGATAAGTGACAATAACTTTCTCTTCAGAAATGCTGCATCTACACTGACTGAAAGGCCTTGCTATAATAGAGCTTCAAAACTGACTTACTAACAGCATCAGGGATCCTTAATCACTGAGTACTGGGATGACATGTCAATTCCTGTCTAAGGACAAACCATTGATCTAAAAATCAAGGCTAATGCCCTAAAATTCTGCAGTTAACCTGAGAGGGCTACGGGTACTACAGCACAGTGCATACTAACCCAGAGCTGATCTACAGATGTAAATGACAATTGCAGAGTAGATTGATTAGCCTATTCTGACCAAGTAGAAACCCCCAATTTTCAAGCAGTGGTGCTGCTCTTCCTTGTCTCTTGATGCACAAACTCCTTGCTTAAAGCTTCAAATCCCTGAAAAGTTGCCCAGAGAGACAAAAGCTAAAGGTTTCTTTATATAGTATATTTTATCTGCAAAACTAAAGAGCCCCTGCAAAAAGACAGAGGGTAGAACCTGTTCTTAAACCAAACTGTTAAATGCTATCTTGATGAGAGGAAATGCTCTGCCTGAGGACATTTTCAGAGCTTCAGTATACTGGGGGGCAAATACAGGTACCAGACAGATGAATTTATGTAACTTGCAGCTATAAAATAATGTATTCATACTTGTTACTCAGGTAAAGGTATTTAAAGGTACAGTAACATACCCTAGTTGTAAATATGCTGTCAACCAAAATAGCTTCCCTCCTGTTTTCCTCTGTTAAAAACCCATTCATGACTGCTTATTTGTTCACAGTATGAAAATCATTGCCTAGAAAGTGGGTATCTCTGCATTAACTTCTTAGTGGTCACTAGAGGTCTCTCTAATGCTTCCTAAAAGAATAACCAGGGTTTTTTTTTTTTTTTGTTTTTTTGTTTTTTACTTCTTGAAGCAATTACTGTCATCAACATGCTTAATTTCAACATGTAAAAGAGCCCAAATGCTGCAGTCCCAGGGTCTCCACCTTCATTTTCCATTAGAATTGAAAAGCAGTTTTTAAGGTTGTTCTGTTGATATTTTGAAGGCTATTTGTGAAAAACATAGCAGAAAAGGGGTTAGCATTTTTATTTTTATATCAGAGATAAAGATTATTTTAAAATTATTAGAATTTCTATGCAACTTGAAACTGTTGCTTTTGTAAGCAAATTATGTTGGGTCTTTGAGTTTTCTGTTTTTCTATTAAAAGCCAATTGTAAGCCTCACATGACTTTCTGGAATTAGTTGATTGAGAAAAACTGATTAAATTCTTGTGCATGGCATAAGAATTTTTTAATGAAGTAATTCATGTTTCTTTTTTTCTTCCAATGTCTTTAGTGCTAAAGAAAAGCTATTGTCTTGTTTAAACTAACAGCTTAACTTCAGAAATGAGTGAGCACATTTTAACAAACAAGATGGTGGGGGACAGGAAGCCAGCTGTTGAGTGGCATCCCTGCTGTCTTAGGAAGCTTTTTTCCCCATAGTGCCTATAGTTTCCAAAGAGACTTAACTTCCTGTGTTAACTTAATTTTATTGGAACACTACATTTTAGTGAGAATGTACAAAAGATGTCAGTGAAATAGAATGTTGTCCTGAGGTAATGGCCTCCTGCTGCTACCTAAATGGTGAAGCTGGGTTGAGGTGTTTTTCAAGGCCAGCTTAATCCTGTGTCAATCTGTTTTGCAACTTAATTCTTGTTCTACCAAATTACTGATTGTGACTTAACCCTTGTACTAGGTGTTTGAATAGTACAATGAAGGTTATTTATTAGTTACCTATTCTCTCTGAAGTGGTTTAAGATAGTGACTCCCTGTGGTTCAGCCAACTAGAAAGTGAATTTATCCCAAAGTACTAACTTTTTTTTGTATGTTTTGAATAAAAGAGTTAATATTGTACTGATAGGATGAAGGCTAGGTCTCTGTCAGAAGAAATAAGACTAATATTATCTCATCTTGAATCTAATAAACTCTTCCAGCCATATGTTGTAGTAGCTGGTGGCTGGATGTGTCTCTCCAATGTAGCAACAGGTAGACACAATCCAGGGTAGTTCTCAAGCTTATTTTATCTTCAGTCAGCTCTGAAAATAAAGTCAAAAAAAGGGACGTGGGGATCCAGAGGCAAATTATTAGTTGGGTATAGATTTGCCCTAAAACTGATCTTCTTTCTAAAACTGTCTGGTTGGTTGGTTGAAACTCACAGGTAGCATCTGAATTAAAATGCACAATTGCTGGTAGGTGAGTTTAATGTTTTAATCTATGCATTCAGGGAAATATTTTTATATGCTTCATGTAATTTATAACAAGGATTTTTTTAGCTTTGTTAACTGTGAATTTCCCCCAACTGCATAATTAAAGCATGTATTCACACCATGTATAAACATCTGAAGGTTTTTCTCTTCATGTATTGCTGACTATTTAAACATAACAAGTATTATTAAAATTAAATATTAACTGCCTGAAAAAAATGAGTAAGAGCTTAATAAGTTTACCAAGCAAAAGAGGAAGAAAAGGGAAAAATAGCAATACACTTTGTTTTGGATAAAAGTAGCACATAAGTGTTTAAAATGCAAGGATTAGAACGCAGCTTGACAATAAAGGAAATTACTTAAAATTAGTCATCAAATAACTAGGAATCAGAGAAGACTACTAATTGAAGTAGTTGAACATGTATATCTATATGAAAAAGTGAAAAATGATTTGATTTGTTGGATGATGGCATGAAAGCACCACACAGAATGCTGCTCTTCTTAGCATCGCTCATGACTTCACTAGAATATCCTTTGTAGATGCATGGTGTTTATGCCAAACTCTTCGCAGTATTCATACAGCTCTCCTTATAAGATGATAGCCTAGAGAAGAGTGACCAAAGTCCAAAGTACAATACATTAAGGAATCTTAGTTATATTAAACAAATACTCTTGTGCTCTAATTGAACTAAGGAATTTAAGTGAATTAGGTTAATTTATCAACCAAAACTGCTTGAAACACTATTTCTTTTACATAAAATGAGAAGTTGACCAAGCAAAAGAGGAAGAAAAGGGGAGAAATAGCAACAAACGTGGCATTGAGGGGAAAAAACACATAAGTGTTTAAACTGCAAAGATTAGAACACAACTTGACAATTAAAGAAATTACTTGCAAATTAGGCATCAAAAGACTAGGAATCAGAGAAGACTACTAATTGAAGGAATTGAATGTGTTTACCTATATGAAAAGTGTAAAATGATTTGATTTGTTGGATAGAGGCATGAAAGCACTACACACCATGCAGCACTTCATAGCATTGTACAACACTTCCCTAGAATATCCTTTGTAGATGCCGAACTCTTAAATATATTCATAAAGCTCTCTGTATATGATGATAATCTAGAGAAGTGTGACTAGGTCCAATGTAGAACCCATTAAGGAATCATGGTTATATTAAAAAAAAAAATACCACTATGCTCCAATTGAACTAAGGAATTTAAGCCAATTTGGTTAATTCATCAACAAAAACTGCTTGAAACACATTTTCTCTTCCATAAAATGAGAAAGAGCATAATAACATTTACCAAGCAAAAGGGGAAGAAAAGGTAGAAATATCAATACACATAGTTTTGCGGAAAAGAAACAAATAAATGTTTAAAATGTAAGGATTACAACGAAGCTTGACAATAAAGGAAATTACTTTCAAATTAGGCATCAAAGAACTAGGAATCAAAGAAAACTACTAACTGAAGGAGTTCAACATGTATATCTATATGAAAAGGGTAAAATGATATGATTTGTTAGATTGAGGCTTGAAAGAGCCACACAGGATGCTGCGCTTCTTAGCATCGCACATGACTTCACTAGAATATCCTTTGTAGATGCAGGATGTTGATCCCGAACTCTTCAAAGTATTCATAAAGCTTTCCTTATAAGATAATAGCCTAGAGAAGAGTGACCAAAGTCCAATGTAGAACACATTAAGGCATTGTGGTTATATTAAACAAATGCTATTGTGCTACAATTGAACTAAGAAAATTAAGACAATTTGGGTAATTTGTCAGCCAAAATTGTTTGAAATACTTTTTCTTTTACATAAAATTAGAAAGAGCATAATAAGGGTTACCAAGCAAAAGAGGCAGAAAAGGGAGAAATAGCATTACATATAGTTTTGGTTATAAAACACACATAAGTGTTCAAACTGTGAGGATTAGAACTCAACTTGACAATAAAGGAAATTACTTGCAAATTAGGCATTAAATAACTAGGAAACAGAAGAATACTAATTGAAAGAGTTGAACAGGTATATCTATTTGAAAAATGTAAATATATAAGTTTTGTTAGATTGAGGCATGAGAGCACAGCGCACAATGCTGCGCTTCTTAGCTTCATTCATGATTTTTCTAGAATATCCTTCATAGATGCCGAGCTCTTAAAGTATTCATACAGCTACCCTGGTTGATAGTCTAGAGAATTATGAAGAAATCCAATGTAGAACACATTAAGGAATCGTGGTTATATTAAACAAATACTATTGTGCTCCAATTGAACTAAGGAATTGAAGCCAACATAGTTAATGAGTCAACGAAACATTCTTGAAACACATTTTGTTTTACATAAAATGAGGAAGAGTGTAATAACATTTACCAAGCAAAAGGGAAAGATAAGGGAGAAATAGCAATACATAGTTTTGGGGAAAAGAAACACATGTGTTTAAAATGCAAGGATAAGAACACAGCTTGACAATAAATTAAACTACTTACAAATTAGATATCAAAGAACTAAGAATCAGAGAAGTCTACTACTGAAGGAGTTGAACATTTATATCTATATGAAAAGTATAAAATGATATGATTTGTTGTACTGAGTCATGAAAGCGCTGCACAGAATACGGCCATTCTTATCATCGCACATGACTTCTCTAGAATATCCTTTGAAGATGCTAACTCTTCAAATTATTCATACAGCTCTCCTTATAAGCCGATAGCCTAGAGAAGAGTGGTCCAATGTCAAACACAATTAAGGAATCATGGTTATATTAAAAATATACCGGGGCGGCTAGGTGGCCTAGTGGATAAAGCACCAGCCCTGGAGTCAGGAGTACCTGGATTCAAATCCGGTCTGACACTTAATAATTACCTAGTTGTGTGGCCTTGGGCAAGCCACTTAACCCCGTTTGCCTTGCAAAAACCTAAAAAAAAAAAAAATACCACTGTGCTCCAATTGAAATAAGGAATATAAGGCAATTTTGTTAATTCATCAACTGAAACTGCTTGAAACAATTTTTCTTTTACATAAAATGATGAAGAGTGTAATAAAGTTTACCAAGAAAAAGTGAAGAAAAGGGAGAAAGGGCTATACATGTAGTTTGGGGGAAAAGAAACAAATGTTTAAAACGCAAGGATTAGAATGCAGCTTGACAATAAAGGAAACTACTTACAAATTAGACATCAAAGAACTAGAAATCAGAGAAGACTGCTAATTGAAGGAGTTGAACGTGTATATATGGAAAGGGTAAAATGTTATGATTTGTTGGATTTTGGAATGAAATACCGCACAGAATGCTGAGCTTCTTAGCATCACACATGACTTCACTAGAATATCCTTCATAGATGTAGGGTGTTTGTGCCAAACTCTTCAAAGTATTCATACAGCTCTCCTTATAAGAACATATCCTAGAGAAGAGAGACAAAAGTCCAATGTAGAACACATTAAGGAATCGTGCTTATATGAAACAAATACTACTGTGCTCTATTTGAACAAAGTAATTGAAGATAATGGGCATAATTCACCGAACAAAACGGCTTGAAACATTTTTTTTGTTTTCCATAACATGAGATACAGGTTCATAAATTTCTTTTTTTAATTTTTTCTTTTTTTTTAATTTATTTTTTTATTCTCATTTTGTACAAATGTTTTTTTTTACATTAATAAAATATACTTGTTTACAAGTAAACAAAATACCCCTCCCCCCATGAATATAGATAGACTTGCTTGGGCGAAAAAGTAAAGGGGAGAGAAAAAAAAATTAAATTAAAAAAATAATAGTAATAATTGTAGGTATAGCCAGGTGGCGCAATGGACAAAGCACCAGCCCTGGAGCCACGAGCACCCAAGTCCATATCCAGCCTCGTAAACCCAATAATCACCCATCCATGTGACATGCAAGCCACCCGATCCCCACTGCCCTGCAAAAACCAAAAAGAAGGAAAAAAAAAAGACCCAAAATAAAATAAAATAAAATAAAATAGCAATAATAGTAGGGGTGGCTAGGTGGCAGACAGAGCATTGGCCCTTGAGCCAGGAGCACCTGGGTCCAAATCCGGCCTCAGACACCCAAAGATCACCCTGCTATGTGGCCCCAGGCAGGCCACCCAGCCCCATTTGCCCTGCACCCTCCCCCAAATAATAATAACAAAAAATGTGCTTCAGTCTTTGTTCCAACATCATCAACTCTGTCACGGGTGGATCACATTCTTTATGGTAAGTCCATCACAAAAGTTACTTCCATATTTTTCCAACATTGCCATTGCTGATCTCAGCTCCCTCCTTCTTTCTCCACTACCATGTACTCTATTTTCTCTCTCCTTTCACTCTGACTCTGCTGTAGGGTCGCTGAGTGGCGCAGCAGACTGGGGCCAAGAAGCCCTGAGCCCCCATACCACCCCTTAGGCCCAGAATTCACCTGGCCCCATGATCGTGGGCAAGCCTTCCATCCCAGCCCCTTGTGAGAAGTAGAAAAGAAAATGTGTTATATCTGACCACTCTCCCCCCATGGTCCATCCTCTCCTCCTTTATTCACATCCCCACCCCTTCCCCCTGCTCCCCCCTCCTTCTTACTCCAGTTGTCTATACCCCATTGAGTATATATGCTGTTTCCTCTCCTAACCACCTCTGATGAGAGTGAAGATTCCCTCATTCTCCCTTGCCTCCCCCCTTCCATATCATTGCAATAGCTCATTGTAATAAAGAAAAAACTTATTATATGAGATATCTTGGCCTATTCCCCTCTTCTTTTTCTTTCTCCCATTCCATTTCCCTTTTTTTCTATTGACTCCATTTTTACACCATATTTTATCTTCGAATTCAGCTTTCTCTTGTGCTTCAACTATAAAAGCTCCCTCTACCTGCTCTATTAAATGAGACGGTTCATATGAATATTATCAGTATCATTTTTCTGTGCAGGAATATATGCATTTCATCATCATTAAGTCCCTCATGTTTTCCCCCCTCTCCTCCAATCTCCATGCTTCACCTGAGTCCTGTATCTGAAGATCAAACCTTCTATTCAGCTCTGGCCATTCCAAAAGGAACCTTTGAAATTCCCCTGATTCATTGAAAGTCCATCTTTTTCCCTGGAAGAGGACATTCAGCCTTGCTGGGTAGTTCATTCTTGGCTGCATTCTAAGCTCTTTTGCCTTCCGGTATATTGTATTCCAAGCCCTACGAGCTTCCAGTGTAGTTGCTGCTAAATCCTGTGTGATCCTGACTGCAGCTCCACAATATTTGAACTGTGTCCTTCTGGCTGCTTGTAATATTTTCTCTTTGACTTGGGAGTTCTGGAACGTGGCTATAATATTCCTAGGGGTTGGTTTTTGGGATCTCTTTCTCGGGGGGAATCAGTGGATTCTCTCCATTTCTATTCTGCCCTCTGCTTCTAGGATATCAGGGCAATTTTCCTGTAGTAATTCTTTGAAAATGATGTCAAGGCTCTTTTCCTGATCATGACTTTCATGTATTCCAATAATTTTCAAATTATCTTTCCTAAGTCTGTTTTCCATATCAGTTGTTTTTTCAATGAGATATTTTACATTTTCTTCTAATTTTTCATTTTTTTGGTTTTGAAGTATTGATTCCTGATTTCTGGTAAATTCATCAATCTCCCTGAATTCTATTCTTTGTCTGAAGGATTTGTTCTCCTCAGAGAGTTTTCTTATCTCTTTTTCCATCTGGCCAATTTTGCTTTTTAAAGCATTCTTCTCCTCAATAACTTTTTGAACTGTTTTATCCATTTGACCTAAGCTGGTTTTTAGCATGCCATTTTCTTCAGCATTTTTTTTGGATTTCCTTGACTAAGCTGATGACTTCATTTTCATGTTTTTCCTGCATCTCTCTCCTTTCTTTTCCCAGTTTTTCTTCCAACTCCCTCATTTGATTTTCAAAGTCTTTTTTGAGCTCTGTCATAGCCTGAGCCCAATTTCTGTTTTTCTTGGAGTCTTTAGATGCAGGAGCTTGTGCTTCCTCATCTTCAGACTGAGTATTTTGATCCTTCCTGGGCTCATTTGCAAAATATTTCTCAATAGTCTTCCTCTTGTTTCTTTGCTTGTTTATTTTCCCAGCCTAAGCCTGTTTTGGGGGGTGCTTCCTGAGCTTTTGGTACACTCCCACAAGGGTCTCAGTGTGTGAGGTTCTGTCCTCCCTCCTGGTCTGTGAATGACCATAAGCACCTCCCTCTGCCACAGGGCGGAGGTGGGGGGGCCCCTGTTGTTCTATGGGGGAGCCTAGACTGGGATCAGGATCTGAATATGGTCAGAGCGCCACAGTCCTGTTCCAGGGGCAGAGGATAGAGCTCTGCAGTCTCTCTTCACTCCCCTCCCTCAGCTCAATGGGCTCATGCCCTGGGGGCTCCTGCTTACTGGCTCCACCTGCTTCTGTTTCCAATCTGGAAACACTAAGCTGCTCACTGTGTGCCCTAAGGCCTGGGCTCCACATGCTCACTTTGGCAGAGGTCCTCTGCTGTTCCCCCACTTTGTGCCCAGTGCTCCCCGGGGTGCAGCTCAGGAGACTCCCCCACTGCTGTGAGCTGGGGCTCCCAACTCCCTGGGGCTGCCTCCAGGAGGATGAAGTTCTTTCACTCTGGTAGGCCACCCCTCTAGCGGGCCGCCCCTCCAACCCCAAGGAACAGAGCCTTTCTTCTCTTTTCCAGGTTATCTTGAGTAGGAGAACTGCCTCACTGGGTCCCTTTTGTGGGTTCTGTTTCTCGAAAGTTTAGTTAGAGTCCTTAGTTTCAAGTTTTATCATAGCGCGCCTAAGACTCGATCCCTTCTTCTAATCCTTTCCTTCTTAACAGTTATGTGTTTTGCTTTCCCAAAACTCTGTGTATTGCTATTATTCCTTTTTATTCCTCTTTTGCTTGGTAAAATTTATTACGCAGTTTCTCAGTTTACATAAAACATAAAGTGTTTCAAGCAGTGTGGTTTGGCAAAATACCCAAATTGTCTTAAATTACTTTGGTCAAATAGAGTACAATAGTGTTTGTTTAGTATAAACACAATTCCTTAATGTGTTCTCTATTGGACTTTGTTCACTCTTCTCTTGGCTATCATCTTATATGGAGATCTATCTGAATATTTTGAAGAGTTTGCCATCTATGAAGGATATTCTTGAGAAATCATGTGTGATGCTAAGAACCACAGCATTTTGTGCAGCACTTTCATGCCTCAACCAATAAATCAAATCATTTTGCACTTTTCATATAGATAAACAAGTCTAACTCCATCAATTAGTAGTCTTCTCTAATTCCTAGTTCTTTCATGTCTAAAATATAAGTAATTGCCTTTATTGTCAAGTTGAATTCTAATCCTTTCCTAATCCTTTAAACACGTATGTGATTTTTTTCTCCAAAACTACATATATTGCTATTTCTCCCTTTTCTTCCTCTTTTGCTTGGTAAAAGTTATTGAGCTGTTTCTCATTTTATGTAAAAGAAAAAGTGTTTCAAGCCATTTTGTTTGACGAATAACCAAAATTTTTTTAAATTACTTTGTTCAATTGGAACAAAATAGTTTTTGAATATTATAAGCACGATTCCTCAATGTTTTCTACATTGGTCACTCTTCTCTTGGCTATCTTCTTAAATGGAGATATATGTGAATATTTTGAAGAGTTCAGCATCTAGGAAGGATATTCTAGAGAAGTCACATGCAATGTGAAGAACCTTAGCATTCTGTACAGGGCTTTCATGCCTTAATGCAACAAATTAAATATACACATCTAACTTCCTCAATTAATAGTCTTCTCTGATTCCTAGTTCATTGATGCCTAATTTGTAACATATTTCCTTTATTGCCAACTTGCGTTCTAATTCTTTCCCTTTTAAAACTTATGTTTTCGTTACCCCAAAACTATGTTTATTGCTGTTTTCCTTTTTTTTCCTCTTTTGCTTGGTAAAATTTATTATGATGTTTTTCATTTTATGTAAAATAAAAAATGTTTCAAGCAGTGTGTTTTGGTGAATTACCCAAATTGTCTTCTATTCCTTTGTTCCAATAGAGCACAAAAGTATTTGTTTAATATAAGCATGATTCCTTAATGTGTTCTACATTGGACTTTGGTCACTCTTCTCTAGGCTATCATCTTATAAGGACGGCTGTATGAATACTTTGAAGAGTTCAGCATAAACACCCTGCATCTACGAAGGATATTCTGGTGAATTCACATGTGATGTGAACAACTACAGCATCCTGTGAGTCGCTTTCATGCTTCAATCCTACATTTCAAAAAATTTTTAATTTTTCATATAGATATAAATATCTAACTCCCTCAATGAATAGTTTTCTCTGATTCCTACTTCTTTGATGCCTAATTTGTAATTAATTTCCTTTGTTGTCAAGTTGTGTTCTAATACTTTCATTTTAAACACTTATGTGTTTTCCCCCCCAAAACTACTTATATTGCTATTTCTCCCTTTTCTTCCTCTTTTGCTTGGTGAAAGTTTTAAACGCTTTCTCATTTTATGTAAAAGAAAAAGTGTTTCAAGCATTTTTGTTTGGAGAATTACCCAAAGTGGCTTAAATTACTTAGTTCAATTAGATCACAATATTATGTGTTTAATATAAGCACAATTCCTAAATATGTTCTACATTGGTCACTCTTCTCTGCTCTGTCTTCCTATATGGAGATATATATAAATACTTTGAAGAGTTTGGCATCTGCAAAAGATATTCTAGTGAAGATACATGTGATGCTAAATCCCACAGCATCCTGTGCATCGCTTTCATGACTTAATCCTACAGATCAAATCATTTTTCACTTTCTTATAGATATACATGTCTAACTCTCTTCATGAATAGTCCTCTCTGATTCCTAGTTCTTTGAAGCTTAATTTGTAATTTCCTTCATTGCCAAGTTGTGTTCTAATTCTTTCCATTTTTACAGTTATTGCTTTGTTTCCCCAAAACTACATGTATTTCTATTTTTCCTGTTTTCTTTCCCTTCTGCTGGGCAAAATTTATTAATCTGTTTCTCATTTTATGTAAAAGAAAAAGTGTTTCGAGCAGTTTTGGTTGGCAAATTACCCACATTGGCTTAAATTACTTACTTCATTTGGGGCACAATATTTGTTTAATGTAACCACGATTCCTTAATGTATTCTAAATTGGACTTTGGTCACTGGTTTCTAGGCTATCATCTTATAAAGAGAGCTGTATGAATACTTTGAAGAGTTCAGCATAAACACCCTGCATCTATGAAGGGTAATCTAGTGAAGTCATGAGCGATGCCAAGAAGTGCAGAATTCTGTGTGGCTCGCTCTTGCTTCAATAATATAAATCAAATCATTTAACACTTGTCATAAAGCTATAGATATCTTACTACCTCAATTACTAGTCTTCTCTTATTCCTTGTTCTTTGATGCCTAATTTGTAAGTAATTTCTATATTGCCAAGTTGCGTTCTTATCCTTTCCATTTTATCACTTATGTGTTTTGTTTCCCCAAAGCCATATGCTTTGCTTTGCTTTCTTTAAAGTCACCACTCTTCCCAAATGTTTTCTCTTCCCACATTTCTTTTTCTAATCCATTAAGATGATTCAGATTCATTTTGACTCCTTTTTTCTTGCTCCCTTTTGCTAATTCTACCTTTTCCAGTCTCCTACATTAATCCCTTGTTCTCTAATCCCATAGCCACCAGTTTAGTAAGTTTATCATCCTTAATGCCAAGCTTGTGAAAGTATTGAAGTTCAATTGGCTCTAATCATGTTAGATTGGCTTCATAGAGTTGATTCTCCATAAAAGCAGACATATATCCCGGAAAATTGTTTTCTGGGATTTTATTTGCAGTATGAGTCAACAATAAACAAATAGAACTTCATATCCACATTACATGAGGAATATCCACATGTATAAAATATTTCTCCTTTGGTTTTCTTAGAACTTAGAGATTCCCCTGGATTAAGTGTTTATGGAGATTTAGGAAATTTTGATAATTTTAGGGTTGGGGTTAGGGTTAGGCTCACGGTTAGGTTGAGGAATATTTTTGGTTTGCATGTCTGGGTTAGGTTTTTGGTCTGGTTAGGCTTAGGGTTAGGCTTAGAGTTAGGGTAGGGGTGAGGGCAAAGTGTTAAGGTTAGAGTTAATTTTAGGGTAAAAGCTAGGGTTCAAGTGACTGTGTTCGGGTTAGGGTCAGGGCTAGGGTTAGAGTTAGGGTTAAGGTTAGGGTTAGGGTTAGGATTAGGGTTTGCTTTAGGTTTAGAATTAGGTTTGGAGTTTGGGTTAGGGCTACTGTGAGGATTTGCATTAGGGTTAGTGTTGGGGTAAGGTTAGGGTCCAGTTAAGGGTACAGTTAGGTTCTGGTTAAGGTTAGGGTTAGGGTTAGTGTTACGGTTAGGGCTAGGGTTATGGTTTCGGTTAGGGTTAGGGTTTCAGTTAGGGTTAGAGTTAGGCTTTCAGTTAGGGTTAGGGTTTCACTTAGGGTTAGGGTTTCATTTAGGGTTAGGGTTTCACTTAGGATTAGGCTTAGGGTTAGGGTTAAAGTTAGAGTTAGGGTTATAGGTTTACAGCCGGGTTAGGGTAGGGTTAGGGCTAAGGTTAGCCTTAATGTTAGGAGTAGGGTTAGAGCCCGGTTGCACTAGGTTTAGGATTAGGATTAGGGTTTGGGTTAGGGTTGGCTTTAGGATTAGAGTTAGAATTAGTTTTCAGTTTAGAGTTAGGATAGTGGTTGGGTTAGGGCTAAGGTTAGGGTTTGTTTCAGGATTCAGGTTTGGATTAGGCTTAGGTTTAGGGTTAGTTTGGGGGCTTGATTACGGTTAGGGCTAATGTTAGGGTTGTGGTTAGGCTACGTTTTAGGTTTTTAATATCTGCTTAGGGTTAGGGTTACAGTTAGGGTGAGGTTTAGGGTTAGGTTTAGGGCTAGAGTTAGGTTTAGGGTTAGGGTTATGGTGAGGGTTAGGTTTTAGGTTAGGGCTACTGGTAGGTTTTGGGTTAGGATTTTAGCTTTAGGCTTAGGACCCGGTTAGTTTTAGGATTATTAGATTTAGGGTTAGGGTTATGTTTAGGTTTACACTTCGGATTAGGGTCTTATATTAGGGTTACGGTTAGGGTTATGGTTAGTTTTATGGCTATGGTTAGCCTTAGGGTTAGGGTTATGGTTCCAGATTGGGTTAGGTTTATGGTTAGGGCTAGAATTAGGGTTAGGTTTAGTGTTTGACTTAGGGTTTGGGATTTAAGGTTAGGGTTAGGGTCAGATTTAGGGTTAGGATTATAGTTAGGATTAGGGTTAGGGGTTAAAGTTATGATTAGGTTTTAGGGTTAGGTTTAGGGTTAGGGTAAGGGTTAGGGTTAAAAGAATTACTTTTCAGCAGTAGAGCATTATTAGGTTTAGGGTTAGGGTTAAGATTAAGTTTAGGGTTAGGGTTTCATTAGTGTTAGGTTTAGGGCTCATGTTAGATTTAGGATTAGTTTTAGCTTTAGGGCTTAGGGATAGGGTTAAGGTTCCGGTTAGGGTTAGCATTAGGTTAAGTTTAGGTTTAGGTTTAGGTTTAAGGGCTCGGTGAGGGTTAAGGTTAGTGTTTGTGTTAAGGTTAGATTTAGGGCTTGGGATACAGTTTGGGTTAGGTTTATGGTTAGGCTTAGGGTTAGGGCTACTTTTGGGTTTAGGGTTAAAGTTAGGTTTAGTGTTTGAGTTAGGATTAGGTTGAGGATTAAGGTTAGGGTCAGTGTTAGGGTTAGACTTTGGGTTAGGTTTGGATGTTAGTGTTACTTTTAGTGTTATGGTTAGGGTTAGAGTTAGGCTAAGCATTAGGGTTAGTGTCAGGATTAGGAATTGGGTTAGGTTTAGGGTTAGGGCTAGTATTAGCAATTGGGTTTGAGTTAGGGTTAGGGTTACATTTAGGGCTTGGTTAGGGTTAGGGTTAGCGTTAGGGTTAGCATTAGGGTTATAGTTAGGTTAAATTTTAGGTTTAGGTTTAGGTTTCGGTTTAATTTCCTTTTAGGATTAGGGTTAGGGTTAGAGTTAGGGTTAGGGTTAGGGTTAGGGTTAGGGTTAGGGTTAGGGTTAGGGTTAGGGTTAGGGTTAGGGTTAGGGTTAGGGTTAGGGTTAGGGTTAGAAAACATTTAGAAATCCTGGTAATTTTTACCAAATTCTATTGTATCAAATTGAAAATTGGAAATGGAAATTTGGGTAATTTGCCTAACAAGACTCTGTTTGAAACACTCAACATTTTTATGAAAATGAGAAAAAGAATAACACAATTTACAAAACAAAAGAGGCAGAAAAAAGAAAAATAGCAATACATTTTTACTTTGGGGAATAAACACGTGTATTGGAAAAGCCATAAGCTTGGCTTTGCTTTCTTTAAAGCCACCACTCTTCCCAAATGTCTTCTCTTCCCACATTTCTTTTTCTAATCCATTAAGATGATTTTCATGTATTGTTACCCAAATCTGAAACTTCAGATTCATTTTGACTCCTTTTTTTTGCTCCCTTTTGCTAATTCTACATTTTCCAATCTTCAACATCAATCCCTTGTTGTCTAATCCCATAGCCACCATCTTAGTCAGCTAATCATCCTTAATGCCATCTTTGTGAAAGTACTGAAGTTCAATCGGCTCTAATCATGTTAGATTGGCTTCATGGACTTGATTCTCCATGAAAGCAGACATATATCCCAAAAAATTGTTTTCTGGGATTTTATTTTCAGTATGAGTCAACAAGTAAACAAATAGTATTTCATGTCCAGATAATACGAGGAATAGCCACATGTATAAACTATTTCTCCTTTGGTTTTATTAGACCTAAGATATTCAGGCAGATTGAGTATTTATGGAGACTTAGGAAATCTAGATATATTTAGGGTTAGGGTTAGGCTCAGGATAAGGCTGAAGATGATTTACTGTTTGAATGTCTGGGTTAGGTTTTTGGTCTGGTTAGGGTTGGCGTTAGGGTAGTGGTGAGGGGAAAGTGCTAGGGTTAGAGTTAATTTTAGGGTAAGAGCTAAGGTTTGGGTGAGGGTTTGGATCAGGGTTAGGGTTAGGGCTATGGTTAGGTTTAGGGTTAGATCTAGGTTTAGTTCCAGGTTAAGGTTAGGGTTAGGTTAGGGTCAGGGTTAAGGTTAGGGTTAGGTTTAGGGCTAGTGTTTGGGTTAGGGTTAGGGTTAGGCTTAGGCTTAGGGTTAAGGTTAGGATTAGGTTTAGTTTTAAGGCTGAGGTTAGCCTTAATGTTACTGTTAGAGCATGGTTGTGCTCGGGTTAGGATTAGGATTAGTGTTTGTGTTAGGGTTAGCCTTAGGGTTACAGTTAGAATTAGGTTTAAGTTTAGAGTTAGGATTGTGGTTGAGTTAGAGCTAGTTTTAGGGTTTGGGTTAGGATTCGGGGTAGGGTCAGCATGAGGGTTGGGGTTAGGCTTTGGTTTAGGGTTAGTTTTGGGGCCTGGCTACATTTGGGATTAATGTTAGAGTTATCATTAGGCTACATTTTAGGTTTAGGGTTAATTTTAATGTCTGCTTAGGTTTAGGGTTAGTGTTAGGTTTAGGGTTAGGGTTAGGCTTTGGGTTAGGTGTAGGGTTTGGGCTAGAGTTAGGGTTCGGTTTAGTGTTTAACTTGGAGTTAGTGTTCCAGTTTAGGGTTAGGATTAGGGTTAGGGTTAGGTTCAGGTTTAACATTACAGTTAGGATTAGCATTAGGGATTAAATATATGGTTAGGGTTTAGGGTTAGGGTTAGAGTAAAGGTTAGGGTGAAAAGGATTACTTTTCAGCTGTAGAGCACAATTAGGTTTAGGAGGTTTGGAAAAGACAAGAGGGGCAGCTAGGTGGCATAGTGGATAAAACATCAGCTCTGGAGTCAGGAGTACCTGGGTTCAAATCTGGTCTCAGACACTTAATAATTACCTAGCTGTGCAGCCTTGGGCAAGCCACTTAACCCCATTTGCCTTGCAAAAAAACCTAAAATAAAAAAAAGAATATTAATTGAAAGAGACATTTACATCTTTATGAAAAGTGTTAAATGATTTGATTTTTTGGATTGAGGCAGGAAAGCTCCACACATAATGCTGTGGTTCTTGTTTATATTAAATCATGCTTATATTAAACAAATACTACTGTGCTCTATTTGAACAAATTAATAGAAGACAATTTGGGTAATTCACCAAACAACACTCCTTGAAACTCTTTTTCTTTTATATAAAATGAGAAACAGAGTAATAAATTTTACCAAGCAAAAGACGAAGAAAAAGGAAAAAGAGCAAAAAATGTAGTTTCGGGGAAACAAAACATGTAAGTGTTAAAATGGAAAGGATCAGAATGCAACGTGACAATGGAAATTAGTAACAAATTGGGGATCAAAAAATGAGGAATCAGACAAGACTATTAATTGCTGTAGTTAGACACCTATATCTATAGGACAAATGTAAAATGATTTAATTTGTATGAATGAGTCATGAAAGTGCCACACAGAATTCTGCGCTTCTTGGCACTGCACATGAATTCACAAGATTATCCTTCATAGATTAATGGTGTTTATGCCAAACTCTTCAAAGTATTCATACAGCTCTCCTTATAAGATGATAGCCTAGAGAAGAGTGACCAAAGTCCAATGTAGAACACATTAAAGAATTGTGATTATATTAAATCAATATAATTGTGCTCCAATTGAAATATGTAATTTAAGACAATTTTGGTAATTCGTCAACCAAAACTGCTTGAAACTCTTTTTCTTTTACATAAAATGAGAAACAGAGTAATAAATTTTACCAAGCAAAAGAGGAAGAAAAGGGAGAAATAGCAATACATGTAGTTTTGGTGAAACAAATATAAGTGTTAAAATGGAAAGAATTAGAACGCAACTTGGCAATGAAGGAAATTACAATTTAGGCATCAAAGAACTAGGAAACAGAAGACTATTCATTGAGGGAGGTATACATGTATATATGAAAAGTGAAAAATGATTTGATTTATAGGATTCAGTCATGAAAGCGACGCAATGGATGCTGCGGTTCTTAGCATCACACATGACTTCACCAGAATAACCTACATAGATGCAGGGTGTTTATGCCAAACTCTTCAAAGTATTCATACAGCTCTCCTTATAGGATAATAGCCTAGAGAAGAGTGACCAAAGTGCAACATAGAGCACATTAAGGAATCGTTCTTATATTAAAAAATGCTATTGTACTCCAATTGAACTAAGTAATTTAAGACAATTTGGGTAATTAAAAAAATTACTTGAAACACTTTATTCATTTACATAAAATGAGAAACAGATAAATTTAACGAAGGAAAACAGGAAGAAAAAGGAAAAATTAAAAAAACGTAGTTTTGACGAAACAACCCCAATGAGTGTTAAAAAATGGAAAGGATTAGAATGCAACTTGACAATAATGGAAATTATAAATTCGGCATCAAAGACCGAGGAATCAGAGAAGATTATTATTTAGGTAGTTGGACATCTATATCTTTATGACAAGTGTTAAATGATTTGATTTTTAGGATTCAGGCATGAAAATGTCACACAGAATTCTGCACTTCTGGGTATCACACATAACTTCACTAGATTATCCTTCATAGATGCAGGGTGTTTATGCCAAACTCTTCAAAGTATTAAAACAGCTCTCCTTATAAGATGATAGCCTAGAGAAGAGACCAAAGTCCAACATAGAAAACATTGAGGAATCTTAGTTATATTAAACAAATACTATTTAGTGCTCCAATTGAACTAAGTAATTTAAGCCAATTAGGGAAATTCGCCAATCAAAACTGCATGAAACACTTTTTCTTTTATGTAAAGAAACATAATAATAAATTTTACCAAGCAAAAGAGGAAGAAAAATGAAAAATAGCAATACATCAAGTTTTGGGGAAACAAAACACTTAAGTGTTAAAAATGGAAAGGATCAGAATGCAACGTGACAAAGGAAATTACTTGCAAATTAAGCATCAAAGAAGGAGGAATCAGAAAACTATTAATTGTGATTAGTTAGACATGACATCTATATATGACAAGTGTTAAATGATTTGATTTGTAGGATTGAGGCTTGAAAGCACCACACAGGATTCTGCTCTTCTTGGCATCACACATGAATTTGCTAGATTATCCATTGTAGATGCAGGGTGTTTATGCTGAACTCTTCAAGGTATTCATACAGCTCTCCTTATAGGATGATAGCCTAGAGAAGAGTGGACAAAGTCCAATGTAGAACACATTGAGGAATCATGACTATATCAAACAAATACTATTGTGGTCCAAATGAACTAGGTAATTTAAAACAATTTCGGTAATTTGCCAACCAAAACTGCTTGAAACTCTTTCTTTTACATAAAATGAGAAACAGTGTTATAAATTTAACCAAGAAAAAGAGGAAGAAAAAGGAAAAACAAATATATGAAGTTTGGGGGAAAGAAATCACATAAGTGTTAAATATGGAAAAAGGAAATTACCTACAAATTAGGCATCAAAGAACAAGGAATCAGAGAATACTATTAACAGAGGCATTTAGACATATCTATATGAAAAATGTAAAATGATTTGATTTGTTGGATTGAGACATGAAAGCATCGCACCGAATGCTCTGGTTCTTAGTATCACAAATGACTTCTCTAGAGTATCCTTTTTAGGTGCCAAACTCTTCAAAGTATTCATATAGATCTCCATATAACACGATAGCCCAGAGAAGAGTAACAAAAGTCCAATTATGGAATCATGATAATATTAACCAAAATCTATTGGGCTCCAATTGAACTAAGTAATTTGAGACAATCTGGCAATTTGCCAATCAAAACTTCGTGAAACCCTTTTTATTTTACATAAAATGAGAGCGTAATAACTTTTACCATGCAAAAGAGGAAGAAAAGGGAGAAATAATACATGCAGTTTTAGGGGGAAAAAACACAAGTGATTAAATGTAAAAGATTAGAATGCAACTTGGCAATAAAAATTACAAATTAGGCATCAAAGAACTCGGAATCAGAGAACACTACTAATTGAAGGAGTTAGACTTGTATATATGAAAAGTGTAAAATGACTTGATTTGATAGATTGAGACATGAAAGCTCTGCATAGGATGCTGTGCTTCTTAGCATCGCACATGACTTCACTAGAATATCTTTCATAGCTGCAGGGTGTTTATGCCAAAGTCTTCAAAGTATTCTTACAGTTCTCCCTATAAGATGATAGCCTAGAGAAGAGTGACCATAGTCCAATGTAGAACACATTAAGGAATCATGTTTATATTAAACAAATACTATTGTGCTCTATTTGAAAAAAGTAAATGAACAAAATTTGGGTAATTCGCCAAACAACACTACTTGAAATACTTTTTCTTTTACATAAAATGAGAGAGTGTAACAACTTTTACCAAGCAAAAGAGAATGAAAAGGGAGAAATAGCAATACACATAGTTTTGGGGAAAAAAATAAGTGTATAAAAAACAAGGATTAGAATGCAACTTGACAATAAAGGAAATTACAGATTAGGCATCAAAGAATGAGGAATCAGAGAAGACTGTTGAGGTAGTTAGACATCTATAACTATATGACAGGAGTTAAATGATTTGATTTATAGGATTCAGGCATGAAAATGCCCCACGGAAATTCTGCACTTCTTGGCATCGCACATGACTTCACTAGATTAATTCCTCATAGATGCAGGGTGTTTATGCCAAATTCATCAAAGTTTTCCTACAGCTCTCCTTATAAGATAGCCTAGAGAGAGTGACCAAAGTCCAATGTAGAACACATTAAGGAATCATGGTTATATTAAACACTATTGTGCTACAATTGAACTCTTATTTAAGAAAATTTGGGTAATTCACCAAACAAAATGACTTGAAACAATTTTTCTTTTACATAAAATGAAAGCATAATAACTTTTACCAAGCAAAAGAGGAAGAAAATGGGGAAATAGCAATACACATAGTTTAGGGGGAAAATATATATAAGTGTTAAAATGGAAAGGATTAGAAAACAAAAAAGGAAATTTCTTATAAATAAGCCATCAAAGAAACAGGAATCAATGAAGACTATTGATTGTGGTATTAGGCATGTCTATATGAGAAGTTAAAAATGATTTGATTTCTAGGATTGAGGCATGAAAGCACCACAGAGAATGCTGCAGTTCTTAGCATCACATATGACTTCACTAGAATATCCTTCTTAAGGTGCCAAACTCTTCAAACAATTCAAAAAGCTCTCCATATAAGATGATAGCCTAAGGAATAGTGACCAAAGTCCAATGATAAGCATGTTTAGGAATCATGTTTTTTTAAAACAAATACTATTAGGCTCCAATTGAACAAAGTAATTTAAGCCAATTTGGGTAATTTAGATTATAGACATCACTTTTCAATTCTGTAAAACAAGCCTCCTTCCTGATCATCAATCACTGCATTCCATATTCCAAATCCATAGATTTTCCCGTTCCACTTTCTCTCATTGTTGTCATGCTCTCACTTTTTCAATTTTTTCTAAAAGTACCTCCAAACTCAGCTCAAATACCCCTTCTACAGGACTTCTTTGCTAGTCTTCTCTGTTGTAAAGTACCTTTCTATTGAGATTACCTTACATTTACAACTGTGTTTCTTTTATATGGTTCTCATTGGTTTCATATTGTCTTCCCAATTAAAAGATTAACATCTAGAGATCTTGCACTGTGGATTTCTTTGTCTTTTCAGATGAAGGCATCTAGATCACCCGAAAAGGTTAGAAATCTGATTTGAAGGGGTATATAGACAGAACCAAGTGGATGAATGCTATCCTTTCACAAGAATAATCACAAAATCCTAAATTCTTAGGAATTTCTGTAACTAGGGTCTTGGAGAGATTGTCCTTGAACTCAAAACTTTTCCTCTGAGATTCCTTTCAATTTGTTCAGTTTAATTGATTTGAAGGCCAAAATGAAGATAATTAACCTTTGCCTCCTGGGATTATAAAGACAAGGTTGTTATAGTGTAAATGAAGACCCTACTGACTCCAAACTTGACTGTTTAACTTAATTAGATTTCAGGTGAAGATTCTGAGGAGATTCAACAGGAATTACTGTTTTGAAGATTGAGAAGTTTGCTCCCTAGGCGCTAACTTAGTGACTTGAATAATGGGATTTAAGAACCACTTCAACAGACCTGTAATTTGATGAAAGTGTTAAAATGGATAGGATTAGAATGGAACTTGACAATCAAGGAAATTAATTACAAATTAGGCTTCAAAGAACTAGGAATCAGAGTGACTATTAATTGAAGGAGTTAGACAGATATAGATTAGATAGATATAGATAGATATAGATATAGATATAGATAGATATAGATGATATAGATATAGATATAGATATAAATATAGATATAGATATAGATATAGATATATAAATGATTGAATATTTAGGATTGAGTCATGAAAGTGCTGTACAGAATGCTGCAGTTCTTAGCATCGCACATGAATTCACTAGAATATCCTTCATGGAGGCAGGGTGTTTATGCCAAACTCTTCAAAGTATTCATATAGCTCTCCATATAAGATGACAGCCTAGAGAAGAGTGACCAAAGTCCAATGGAGAACACATTAAGGAATCATGGTTATTGTAAACAAACACTATTGTTCTCCAATTGAACTAAGTAATTGAAGAGAATTTGGGTAATTAGCCAAAAAAAAACTGCTTGAAACACTGATTTTTTTTAATAAAATGAGATAAAGCATAATAAATTTTGCCAAGCAAAAGCAGAAGAAAAAAGGAAAAAGAGCAATACACGTAGTTTTGGGGAAAAAACACATGAGACTTAAAAGCAGTATTTGCCTTTATTTAAAGCCACCTCTCTTCCCAAATTTCTTATTCTAAACTTTTAAGATCATTGTCAGTTATCCAAATCTGAAACTTCAGATTAAGTTGAACTCCTTTTGTCTTGCTCACTTTTGCTAATTCTACCTTTAAAATAGATCCTACATTAATTCCTTTCTGTCTATTCCCATGGGCACCACCTTAGTCAGAATATCATCCAAAATGCATGCTTTTGAAAGTGAAGTTCAATCAGCACTGATCATGTAATTGTGTCACAATGGAGTTGATTCTCCATAAAACCAAACATATATGATGGAAAGCTGATTTCAGTGATTTTATTGAACATGTGAATAAGTAAAGAAATAGCACTTTTTATTCATATAAAGCCTGATGAATAGCAACAAATACAAGACATTTCTCATGTGGTTTCTTAGACCTTAGAGATTCCCCCAGATAAAGGATGTATTGTGAAGTAGGAACTATATTATGGTTATGGTTAGCATTATGATTGGGGTTAGGGTGAGGGTTAGGATCGAGATTTATGGTTAAGGGTTAGGGTTAGGAATAGGGTTTTGGTTAGGGTTACAGATTAGAGTTAGGGTTAGGTTTACAGTTAGGTTTAGGTTTATGGTTAGGGTTTAGGGTTAAGATTAGGATTAGGTTTTTGTTAGGGTAATGGTTAGGGTTAGGGTAATTGTAACGGTTAGGGTTAGGGTTATAGTTAGGGTTAGTGTGACGATTAGGGTTTCAGTTAGGGTTACAGTTAGGATTAGGGTCAGATTAGGTTAAAAATTAGGGTTAAGGTTAGGTTTATGAATTGGATTAAGGTTAGGGCTAGTGTTAGGGTTAAGATTAGAGTTAGGGTTAGGGTATGGTTAAGGTTAGTGGTGGAGTTGGGGTTAAATTTATGGTAAGGGTTAGAGTTTACGGTTAGGGTAAGGATCGGGTTAAATCAGGGTTAGGGTTTGGGATGGGGTTAGAAATTAGGTTTACAGTTAGGTTTAGGGTTAGTGTTATATTTAGGGTTGGGGTTAGGGTTAAGGTTAGGTTTAGTGTTTTGGTTAGGCTTAGGCTTCAGGTTAGTGTATGGGATAGGGATAGGCTTTGGGTTGGGTAAGGTTTAGGCTTAGGGTTAGGGCTAATGTTACGTTTCAGGTTCATGTGAGGATTAGGTTCAGATTAGGGTAAAGGTTTGGTGTAGGGTTACAGTTAGGTTTAGGGTTTCAGTTAGGGTTAGGGTTAGGATTAGGATTAGGTTTATGTTTAGGTTTAGCATTGGGGTTAGGTTTAGGTTGTAGGGTTAGGGTTAGAATGAGGGTTTGGATACAAGTTTGGGTTCAGGTTAGGGTTAGGGTTAAGGTTATATATTTAGGGTTAGGGTTAGGATTACTGTTAGGTTTAGGATTAGGGTTAGGGTTTGGGTTAGGTTTAAGGGTTGGATTAGGGCAGAGGTTAGGGTTATGGTTCAGGTCAGGGTTAGGTTCAGATTAGTGTAAGGGTTTGATTTAGGGTTACAATTAGGGTTAGGTTTTGGGTTAGGGTTAGGGTTAGGGTTAGGATTAGGATAAGGATTACGTTTAGGGTTAGGGTTAGGTTCGGATTAGGTTTAGGGTTAGGGTTAGGGTTAGGTTTAGGGTTAAAGTTAGGGTTAGGGTTAGGGTTAGGGTTAAGGTTAGGGTAAGGTTCAGATTAGTGTAAGGGTTTGGTTTAGGGCTAAGGTTAGGTATAGGTTTTGGGTTAGGGTTAGGGTTAGGGTTAGGGTTGGGTTTAGGGTTAGGGTTAGGGTGAGGATTTGGGTTTAGATTTGTCCTCGGGTGAGGTTTAGGGTAGAGGTTTAACATTTAGGTTTAGGGATAGGATTAGTGTTAGGGTTAGGCTTTGGGTTAGGGTTAGGGTTAAGGTTATGTTTAATGGTTAGGTTTAGGTTTAGGGTAAGGGCTAGGGTTGGATTAGGTTTAGGATTAGGGTTAGGTTTAAGATAAGTTTTAGGGTTATGGTTAGGGTTAGGGTCAGAGTTAGGTTTAGAGGTTAGGTTCATATTTGGGGTTGGTGTTAGTATCAGATTGGGTTTAGGGTTAGGGTTAAGGTCAGATTTAGGTTTTGGGTTACTCTTGGGGTATGGGATAGATAAGCTTTGTGTTGAGTTGGGTAAGGGTTAGGGTTAGTTTTAGGGTTTAGTGTTAGGGTTAGTGTGAGGGTTAGGGTTCAGGTTTGGGTTTGGATTAGGGTTAGGGTTAAGGTTTAATATTTAGGATTAAGGTTAGGATTAGTGTTAGGGTTATGGGTTAGGGTTAGAGTTAGGGTTCAGTTTAGGGTTAGGTTTTCATTAAGGTTAGGATTAGGGTTAGGGTTAGTGTAACGGTTAGGGTTAGGGTTAGTGTGACAATTAGGGTTTTGGTTAGGGTTACGTTTACAGTTGGATTAGGTTAAAAGTTAGGGTTAGGCTTAAGGTTAGGTTTATGGATTGAATTAGGGTTAGGGTTAGTGTTAGGGTTAGGGTTTAGGTTTGGGTTAGGTTTAGGGTTAGGGTTAGTGTTTAGGCTTATAGTTAGGGTTAGGTTTAAGGTTAAGGTTGCAGTTAGGGTTAGGTTTAGGGTTAGGGTTAGTTTTAGGTTTAAGGGGTTAGGTTTAGTGTTAGGGTTAAGCTTATGGTTAGGGTTGGGGTATGGTTAAGATTAGTGGTAGGGTTGGGGTTAAATTTATGGTAAGTGTTAGGGTTTATGGTTAGGGTAAGGATTGGATTAAGTTAGTGTTAGAGCCTGGGACAGGGTTAGAGGTTAGGTTTAGGGTTAGATTTAGTGTTATATTTAGGGTTGGGATTAGGGTTAAGGTTAGCTTTAGTGTTTTTTTAGGCTTAGGCTTTGGGTTGGTGTATGGGATAGGGATAGGCTTTGGGTTGGGTAAGGTTTAGAGTTCGGGTTAGGGTTAGGGTTTGGGTTAGGTGTTAGGTTTAAATTTAGGGTTAGGGCTAGGGTCGGATTAGGTTAGGAGTTAAGGTTAGTGTTAGGATTAGGTTAAGGAGTTGGGTTAGGTTTAGGTTAATTTTAGGGTAAGGGTTATTTTTGGTGTTAGGGTTTGTTTAGGGTTTGTTTAGGGTAAATTTTAGGGCAAAGGTTAGGATTAGGGATAGGATTAGGGTTAGTGTTCAGGTTAGGCTTTAAGGTTGGGTTAGGGCTAGGGTTAGGGTTATGGTTCGGGTTAGGGTTGGGTTCAGATTAGTGTAAGGGTTTGATTTAGGGTTACTATTAGGTTTAGGTTTTGGGTTAGGGTTAGGATTAGGATTAGGATAAGGGTTATGCTTAGGGTTAGGGTTAGGTTTAGGTTAGGGTTAGGTTTAGGGTTAGGCTCGGATTAGATTTAGGGTTAGGGTTAGGGCTAAGATTAGGTTAAGGATTTGGGTTAAGTTTCGGGTTAGTTATAGGGTAACGGTTATTTTGGGGATTTGAGTTGGATTAGGGTTGGTTTAGGAAAAGGTTTCGGATAAAGGTTAGGGTTAGGGTTAAGATTAGGGATAGGGTTCATCTTAGGGTTTAGGGCTAGGTTTAGGGTTCAGGTTAGGGTTAGTTTCAGATTAGGGTAAGGGTTTGGTTTAGGGTTACATTTAGATTTAGATTTTTGTTTAGGGTTAGGGTTAGGATTAAGATTCGCTTTAAGATTAGGTTTAGGGTTGGGGTTAGGTTTAGGGTGTAGGGTTAGGGTTAGGATGAGGGTTTGGGTTCAGGTTAGGGTGAGGGTTAATATTTAATATTTAGGGTCAGGGCTAATATTAGTGTTAGGGTTAAGATTAGGGTTAGGGTTCGGGTTAGGGTTAGGTTCAGATTAGTGTAAAGGGTTGATTTAGGGTTACCGTTAGATTTAGGTTTTCGATTAGTGTTAGGGTTAGGATTAGGATTAGGTTTAGGTTTAGGTTTAGGGTTGGGGTTAGCATCTAGGGATAGGGTTAGGATGAGGGTTTGGGTTCAAGTTTGGATTCGGGTTAGGGTTAGGTTTAGGATTTGGAATAGGGTTAGGGTTAGGTTCATATTAATGTAAGGGTTTGGTTTAGGGCTAAAGTTGGGTTTAGATTTTTGGTTAGGGTTAATGTTCGGCTTTGGGTTTGGGTTAGGGTTTGGGTTAAAGTTAGGGTTTAGGTTTAGGGTTAGCATGAGGGTGAGTTTTAGGGTCAAGGTTTAACATTTAAGTTTAGGGATAGGATTAGTGTTAGTGTTAGGGTTTGGGTTAGGGTTAAGGTTAGGGTTATGTTTAGCATTTAGATTTAGGGTTAGGGTAAGGGCTAGGGTCAGTTTAGGTTTAGGATTAGGCTTAGGTTTATGGTTAAGGTTAGGGTTAGGGTTAGAGGTTAGGTTCATGTTTGGAGTTAGGGTTAGGGTCAGATTGGGTTTAGGGTTAGGGTTAGGGTTTAGGCTTAGGCTAAGGTTCATATTAGGGTAAGGATTTGGTTTAGAATTTCGTTAGGTTTAGGTTTTGGGTTAGGGTTAGTTTTAGGATTAGGATTTCATAAGGGTTATTCTTAGGGTTTGGGTTAGGCTTAGGGTTAGGGTTAGGTTTAGTGTTAGGGTTTAGGATTAGGGTAGGTGAGGGTTTGGGTTCGGGTTAGGGCTAAATTTTATTTAGGGTAAGGGTTAGGATAGTGTTAGGATTAGGGTTTGTGTTAGGATTAGGTTTAGAGTTAGGGATAGGTGTTAGTTTTAGGGTTTAGGTAAGGCATGGGTCATTTTAGGATTTGGGTTAGGTTTATGCTTAGGGTTAGGGTTAGTTTAAGGATTTGGATTAGGGTTAGTGTCAGTTTTAGGTTAAGGGTTATTTTTAGGGTTAGGGTTGGTTTAGGTTTGGTTTACGGTAAGTATTATGGTAAAGCTTAGTGTTAGGGTTAGGATTGGGGTTAGGGTCTGGGGTAGGGTTTAGGGTTAGGGTTAGGGTTAGTTTTAGGGTTAGAGTTAGGCTTAATGTTAGGATTTGGGTTAATGTTCGGGTTCGGGTTCGGGTTTGGTTTAGGGTTAGTTAATGTTAAGGTTTGATATTTAGGTTTAGGATTAGAATTAGTGTTAGGGTTAGGATTTGGGTTAGGGTTTGGGTTATATTTAGAGGTAGAGGTTAGGTTTATGGTTAGGGTTAGAACTAGGGTCTGATTAGGTTTAGGATTGGTGTTTGGGTTAAGATTAGGTTTAGGATTTTGGTTAGGGCTGGGGTTACAGTCAGGTTTCAGGTTAGGGTTAGGTTCAGATTAGGGTTAGGGGTAAGGTTTAGGTTTCGGGTTAGGGTTAGGGTTAGGGTGATGGTTTGGGTTCAGGTTTTAGAGTTAGGGTTAGGATTAGTGTTAGGGTTAGCATTTGGTTTAGGGTTAGCGTTAGGGTTAGGTTTACAATTAGACGTTAGCATTAGGGTTAGGATTAGGTTTATAGTTATGGTTTGGTTTAGTTTTCGGGTTCCAGTTCAGGTTTGGTATACAGTTAGTGTTAAGGTTAATGTTTAATGTTTAGAGTTAGGGTTAGGGTTAGGTTAGGGTTAGGGTTAGGGTTAGGGTTTAGGTTTAGGGTTAGGGTTAAGGCAAGGATCAGATTAGGTTTAGGATTAGGGTTACGGTTAAGATTAGGTTTAGGATTTGGATTAGGTTTAGGTTTAGTTTTATGGTAAGGGTTATTTTTAGGGTTAAGGTAGGGTTAGTGTTGGTTTAAGGTAAGGTTTAGGTAAAGGTTAAGTTTAGGGTTCAGTATAGGTTTAGGGTTCATGTTCAGGTTTATGGTTATGGTTAGGGCTAGACTTCAGTTAGGGTTAGGTTGAGATTAGGGTAAGGTTTTGGTTTAGGGCTACAGTTTGGTTTACGTTTTGGGATAGGGTTAGTGTTAGGATTAGGGTTAGGGTTAGGTTTATGGTTAGGCTTAGGGTCTATTTTAGGGATATTGTTATGGTTTAGGGTTAGGATTAGGGTAAAATTTTCAGTTCAGGTATCGGTTCAAGTTAGGTTTAGGGTTAAAGTTTTATGTTTATGGTTAGCTTATGAATTAGTGTTAGCATTAGGATTTGGGTTAGGGTTAGGGTTAGAGTTAGAGTTAGGTGTTAGGTTTAGGTTTAGGGTTAGGGCTAGGGTTGGATTAGGTTTAGGGTTAGAGTTAAGGTTAGGGTTAGTTTAAGGATTTGGGTTACGTTTAGGTTTAATTTTAGGGTAAGGGTTATTTTGGGGTTGAGGTTGGGTTAGAGTTGGTTTAGGGGAAGGTTTAGGGTAAAGGTTAGGGTTTGGTTCAGATTAGTGTAAGGCTTTGGTTTAGGGTTACAGTTAGGTTTAGGTTTTTGGTTAGGGTTAGGGTTAGGATTATGGTTATGGTTATGGTTAGGCTTAGGGTTTTGGATAGGGTTAGGTATAGGGTTAAGTATATTGTTAGGGTTAGGGTTAGGTATAGGGTTAGGGCTAGGTTTAGGGTAAAGATTAGGGTTTAGGGTTAGGGTTAGTGTGATGATTTGGGTTTGGGTTTCCATTTGGGTTAGGTTTAGGGTTAATGTTTAATGTTTAGGGTTAAGGTTAGAATTATTGTTAGGGTTAGGGTTAGGATTATAGTTAGGGTTAGGCTTAGGGTTTTGGATAGGGTTAGGGATAGGGTTAAGTATATTGTTAGGATTAGGGTTAGGGTTAGGTATAGGGTTAGGGTTAGGGTAAAGTTTAGGGTTTAGGGTTAGGGTTAGTGCGAGGATTTGGGTTTGGGTTTCCATTTGGTTAGGTTTAGGGTTAATGTTTAATGTTTTGGGTTAAGGTTAGAATTAGTGTTAGGGTTAGGTTTTAGGTTAGGGTTAGGTTTATGGGTTAGGATTAGGGTTAGGGTTAGGGTTACGGTTAGGGTTAGATTTCATATTCGGTTTTGGGTTTGGTTTCAGGTTACTGTTAAAGTTAAAGTTTGATGTTTAGGGTTAGGGTTAGGATTAATGTTATGGTTAGTTTTTGGTTAGGATTAGGGTGAGGGTTTGGGGTTAGATTTAGGGCTAGGGTTGGATTAGGTTTTGGGTTAGGGTTAGGGTTAATTTTAAGATAAGGATTTTAGTTAGGTTTAGGGGTAGTTTTAGAGTGAGGGTTATTTTTAGGGTTAGGGTTGGGTTTGGGATTGTTTAGGGTAAGGTTTAGGGTTAGGCTTAGAGCTAGGATTAGGGTTAGGGTTAGGGTTAGTGTTAGGTTCAGATTAGGGTTAGGGTTAGGTTTAAGGTTTAGTTTAGGTTTTGGGTTTGGGTTCAGGTTAGGATTAGGATAAGGGTTAGGGTTAGGTTTAGGTTTTGGGTTAGGTTTTAGGTTTAGGGTTTGGGTGAGGTTTTGGGTTCAGGTTTGGTTTCAGGCTAGGTTTAGGGTTAAGTTTTAACATTTCAGGTTAGGGTTATGTTTAGTGTTAGGGATAGGGTTTGGGTTAGGTTTAGGGTAAGGGTTAGGTTTAGAGTTATGGTTAGGTTTAGGTTTCAGGTAAGGTTTATGGTTTTATGGTTTAAGTTTTAGGGTTAGAGTTAGGGTTAGGCCCTAGGATTAGGTTTAGGGTTCATGTTAGGGTTATAGTTATGGTTTAGAGTTAGGATTAGGTTTAGGGTGAGGGTTTTGGTTCAGGTTTTGGTTCGGTTAGGGTTTTGGTTAAGTTTTCATGTTTAGGGTTAGCATTAGGATTAGTGTTAGGGTTAGGGTTTGGGTTAGGGTTAGGGTTAGAATTAGGGTTAGATGTTAGTTTCAGGTTTAGGGTTAGGGCTAGGGTCGGATTAAGTTTTGGGTTAGGGTTAGGGTTAGGTTAAGGATTTGGGTTAGGTTTAGGGTTAATTTTAGGCTAAGGGTTATTCTTGGGTTTAGGATTGGTTAGGGTTGTTTTACGGTAAGGTTTAGAGTAAAAGTTAAGGTTAGGGTTAGGATTAGGGTTAGGGTTTGTGTTAGGCTTTAGGGTTAGGGTTAGGGTTAGGGTTCGGGTTATGGTTCAGGTTAGGGTTAGGTTAGATTAATGTAAGGGTTTGGTTTAGGGTTACAGTTGGGTTTAGGTTTGGGCTTAGGGTTAGGCTTACGGTTACATTTAGGGTTAGGGTTATGGTTAGAGTTGAGGTTCATGGTTTCGCTTAGGTTTATGGTTAGGTTTAATTTTAAATTTAGGGTTTGGGTTAGGCTTCGGCTTAGGGTTTTGCTATGTGACAGGGATAGGCTTTGGGTTGAGTTAGGGTTAGGGTTAGCTTTAGGGTTAGGTTTAGGGTTAGGTTCAGATTAGGTTTACGATTAGGGTTAGGTTTAAGATTAGGTTTAGGGTTAGAATTAGGGTTAGCGTTAGAGTTTAGGTTCATGGATGTGGTTAGGGTTAGGGTCAGATTAGGTTTAGGGTTAGGTTTAATGTTAAGTTTAGGGTTTGGGTTAGGTTTAGGCTCAAGGTTCAGTTATGTGATAGGGATAGGCTTTGGGTTTGGTTAGGGTTAGGGTCAGCTTTAGGGTTAGGGTTAAGTTTTAGGGTTAGGGTTCGGGTTCAGGTTCATGTTTGGGTTTGGGTTTGGCTTAGAGTTAGGTTTAGGGTTAGTATTAAGGTTAGCTTTGGAGTTAAGTGTTAGGATTAGGGTTCAGTTTAGGCTTAGGGCTAGTGTTCAGTTTCAGGTTCGGTTTAGGGTTAGTGTGAAGGTTAATGTTTTTGATGTTTGGGTTAGGGTTAGGATTATATTAGCGTTTGGGTTAAGGTTAGGGGTATGTTTAGAGTTAGAGTTAGGGCTAGGTTCAGATTAGGTTTAGGGTTAATATTAGGTTAAGGATTTGGGTTAAATTTTGGGTTAGTTTTAGGTTAAGGGTTATTTTGAGGGTTTAGGGAAAGGTTTCGGGTAAAGGTTATGGTTAGGATTAGGGATGGGAATTGGGTTCGGGTTTAGTGTTAGGATTAGGGTTAAGGTTAGGCTTAGGGTTCGGTTTAGGGTTAGGTTCAGTTTAGCATAAGGGTTTGGTTTAGGGTTACAGTTAGGTTTAGGTTTTAGGTTAGGGTTAGGGTTAGGATTAATATTAGGTTTAGGGTTAGGGTTAGGGTGGGGTTTTGGTTTCAGGTTTGGGTTCGGCTTAGGGTTAGGGTTAAGGTTTAATATTTAGGGTTAGGGTTAGGGTTAGGATTAGGGTTAGGGTTAGGTTAAGGGTTTAGCGTTATGGTTAGGGTTAGGACAAGGTTCAGATTAGGTTTAGGTTTAGGGTTAGGGATAAGATTAGGGTTGGTGTTAGGATTATGGTTAGGGTTAGGGTTATAAAGTTAGAGGTTAGGCTTAGGGTTAGTGTTCAGTTTAGGATTTATGGTTAGGTTTAGGGCTAGGGTTGTGCTTAGGGATATGGTTAGGTTTAGGTTCAGATTATGGTGTTTCATTTAGGGTTATGTTTAGGTTTACGTTTTGAGTTAGGGTTAGGGTTATTTTTAGGGTTAAGGTTGGGATAGTGTTGGTTTAGGATAAGTTTAAGGGTAAAGTTTAGGTTTAAGGTTAGGATTAGGGTTAGGGTTTGGGTTAGTTTTAAGGTTAGGGTTAGGGTTAGGGCTAGGTTCAGATTACGGTAAGGGTTTGGTTCAGGGTTACAATTAGGTTTGTGTTTTGGGTTAGGGTTAAGATTAGTATTAGGTTTAGGGTTAGGCATAAGGTTAGGGTTATGGTTTAGGTGTAGGGTTAGGGCTCAGGTTTGGTTTCATCTTAGGGTTGGGGTTAAGGTTTAATATTCATGGTTAGGGTTAGCTTTAGCATTAGGGTTTGGGTTAGGGTTAGGATTCAGATTAGGGTAAAGGTTTGATTCAGTGTTAAGGTTAGGTTTAGGTTTAGGGTTAAGGTTCAGATAAAGATTAAGGTTAATGTTAGGGTTAGGGTTGTGGGGTTAGAGGTTAATCTTAGGGTTAGTGTTCAGTTTAGGGTTTAGGATTAGGGTTAGGACTAGGGTTGTGTTTAGGGATCTGGTTAGGGTTAGGTTTAGATTAGCCTAAGTATTTGGTTTAGAGTTACGTTTAGGTTTAGGTTTTGGGTTAGGGTTTTTTAGGGTTGGGGTTGGGATAGGGTTGATTTAGGGTAAGGTTTAGGGTATAGCTTGGGGTTAAGGTTAGGATCAGAGTTAGAGTTTGGGTTAGGGTATAGGATTAGGGTTAGGGCTAAGGTTAGGCTTAGCGTTTGGGTTAGGGTTCGGTTGAGATTATAGTAAGGATTTGGTTTAGGGTTTTGGTTAGGTTTAGGTTTTGAGTTAGGGTTAGGGTTAGGTTTAACACCTGATTGGATTAGGGTTATTGTTAGGGATAGTTTTAGAGTAACCATTTGGGTAAGAGTTAGGGGTTGTTTTATCATTATAGTTTCAGATAGGGTTAGGATTAGGTTTATTGTCTCTTCAAGTCTGACCTCCAATCAATGCTCTCTCTATAACAACTTCAATGGTATGTTCAGCTCCCCCTTGTCTGTGCACTAGATGTTGATGAAAGTCTTAATGGTCAGAGTGTGTTGGTTTTCTCATGATATCATGACTTACGCTGTTGGATTCAGAGAGACAAATCCAAGGCTTCTGGTTCGTCTTTTGATCTTTCTGGTGATATTCTCATTTCACATTTGCTAGGGAAAGGTAATACTTCCAACATGGCTTCATATTACCAGTTCCTAAAATTACATGTTCCATTCTCATCTTGGGCAATGCTATATACCCCTCTTGCGGTCTGTCTCTTTTCTCCAAATGCCCCAAGTCCTGTGATTTTCTTAAAGAAAGGAAGGCTATTTGTGAATGAGTACATCTCAAACTCCATTTATTCAACATAGAACTCATTACCTGTCTCCCTAAACCTAGTCCTTCATTTAACTTTACTAGAGGTAGAGAAGGTACCACCATCCATCTTCACTGTGATCCTGAATTCCTCAATTATACTTTTCCTATTTGTCAAGTATCATCATTTCTGCCTTTACAATTTCTTTCAGTATATCTCCTTTCCTATCCTATTACCACTACCTGTTGAAAGCCCTGAGGATAACTGGACTCTATGAAGAACCATGTGATTAGTCTCCTTTCCTCAATACTCTCTTAACTCAAATCCATCTTTGACTCACCTGACAAAGTGATTTTCTGAATCTGAACATCTGAACAAGTCACCACTCTTCCCCACTAGGCAATAAACATGAGGGATAACTTATTGCTTGAAGACTAAATTATAAAATTCTCTGATTGATCTTCACAAAACAGATCTTCATACCTTTTTAGATTTCTTAGATGATGACATCACTTTTCAGTTCTGTAAAACAAGCCTCCTTCCTGATCGTCAATCACTGCATTCCATATTCCAAATCCACAGATTTCTCCCCCTTCCACTTTCTCCCATTGTTGGAATGCTCTCCCTTTTTCAATTTTTTCCAAAAGTACCTCCAAGACTCAGCTCAAATGCCCCTTCTACAGGACTTCTTTGCTAGTCTTATCTGCTGCAAAGTACCTTTCTATTGAGATTACCTTACATTTACAACTGTGTTTCTTTTATATAGTTCTCATTGGTTTCATATTGTCTTCCCAATTAAAAGATTAACATCTAGAGATCTTGCACTGTAGATTTCTGTCTGTCTTTTCAGATCAAGGCATCTAGAATCACTCGAAGAGGTTAGACATCTGATTTGAAGGGGTATATAGACAGAACCAAGTGAATGAATACTATCCTTTCACAAGAATAATCACAAAATCCTAAGTTCTTAGGAATTTTTGTAACTAGGGCCTTGGAGAGATTGTCCTTGAACTCAAAACTTTTCCTCTGAGATTCCTTTCAATTTGTTCAGTTTAATTGATTTGAAAGCCAGAATGAAGATAATTAACCTTTGCCTCCTGAGATTATAAAGACAAGGTTGTTATAGTGTAAATGGAGACCATACTGACTTCAAACTTGACTGTTTAACTTAATTAGATTTCAGGTGAAGATTCTGAGGAGATTCAACAGGAATTATGATATTGTTTTGAAGATTGGGAAGTTTGCTCCCTAGGCCCTTACTTAGTGACTTGAATAATGTGATTTAAGAACCACTTCAACAGACCTGTAATTTGATGAAAGTGTTAAAATGGATAGGATTAGAATGGAACTTGACAATCAAGGAAATTAATTACAAATTAGGCTTCAAAGAACTAGGAATCAGAGTGACTATTAATTGAGGGAGTTAGACATATAGATATAGATATATAGATATATAAATGATTGGATATTTAGGATTGAGTCATTGAAAGTGCTGCACATGACTTCACTAGAATATCCTTCATCGAGGCAGGGGTGTTTGCGCCAAACTCTTCAAAGTATTCATATAGCTCTCCATATAAGAAGATAGCCTAGAGAAGAGTGACCAAAGTCCAATGGAGAAGACATTAAGGAATCGTGGTTATTCTAAACAAACACTATTGTTCCCCAATTGAACTAAGTAATTGAAGAAAATTTGGGTAATTAGCCAAAAAAAATTCTGCTTGAAACACTGTTTTTTTTTAAATAAAATGAGAAAAAGCATAATAAATTTTACCAAGCAAAAGCAGAAGAAAAAAGGAAAAAGAGCAATACACGTAGTTTTCGAGAAAAAAAACACATGAGACTTAAAAGCAGTATTTGCTTTTATTTAAAGCCACCTCTCTTCTCAAATTTCTTATCCTAAACTTTTAAGATCATTGTCAGTTATCCAAATCTGAAACTTCAGATTAAGTTGAACTCCTTTTGTCTTGCTCACTTTTACTAATTCTATCTTTAGAATAGATCCTACATTAATTCCTTTCTGTCTATTCCCATGGGTACCACCTTAGTCAGAATATCATCCAAAATGCATGCTTTTGAAAGTATTGAAGTTCAATCAGCACTGATCATGTAATTGTGTCACAATGGAGTTGATTCTCCATAAAACCAAACATATATGACGGAAAGCTGATTTCAGTGATTTTATTGAACGTGTGAATCAATAAGTAAACAAATAGCATTTTTTATTTGTATAAAGCCCAATGAATAGCAACACATACAAGACATTCCTCATGTGGTTTTCTTAGACCTTAGAGATTCCCTCAGATACAGGATGTATTGTGAAGTAGGAACTATATTATGGTTATGGTTAGCATTAGGTTTGAGGTTAGGGTGAGGGTTAGAGTCGGGATTTATAGTTAGGGTTAGGATTAGGATTAAGGGTTTCAGTTAGGGTTAGGGTTAGGCTTATGGTTAGGTTTAGGGTTAGGGTTAGGTTTAGGTTAGGGTTAGGGTTATCGTTACGGTTAGTGTGACAATTAGGGTTTCAGTTAGGGTTATGGTTAGGGTTGGATTAGGTTAAATGTAAAGGTTGGGTTTAAAGTTAGGTTAAGGGATTGGATTAGGGTTAGGGTTCGTGTTGAGGGTTAGGGTTTAGGTTTGGGTTAGGGTTAGTGTTTAGGCTTATAGTTAGGGTTAGGGTTAAGTTTAGGGTTTAGTGTTAGGGTTAGTTTTAGGTTTAGGGGTTAGGGTTAGGGTTAAGTTTAAGGTTAGGATTAAGGGTATGGTTAAGGTTAGTGTTAGGGTCTACAGTTTGGGTAAGTATTTGGGTTAGTTTTAGTGTTAAGGTTAAGATTATCATTAAGTTTTGGGTTAGGTTTAGGATTAGAATTCAGGTTCCCGTTTGGGTTAGATTTAGGTTTAGGGTTAGGTTTAAATTTATGGTAAGGTTTAGGGTTTATGGTTAGGGTAAGGATTGGATTAAATTAGCATTAGGGTTTGGGTTAGGGTTAGAGGTTAGGGTTTGGGTTAGTGTTATGTTTAGGGTTAGGATTAGGGTTAGGGTTAGGGTAGGGGTTAGTTTTAGGGTATGGGTTATTTTTAGGGTTAGGGTTAGGGTAGGGGTTAGTTTTAGGGTATGGATTATTTTTAGGGTTAGGGTTGGGTTAGGGTTTGTTAAGGGTAAGGGTTTAGGGTAAAGATTAGGATTAGGGTTCAATTTTGGGTTAGGTTCAGAATAGGGTAAAGGTTTGGTTTAGGGTTACAGTCAGGTTTAGGTTATAAGTAAGGGTTAGGGTTAGGGTTAGGGTTTGATTGGATTAGAGTTGTCATTATGGATAGGATTAGGGTAAGGGTTTGCGTTAGTGTTAGGGTTAGGGTTCGTGTTAGGTCAGAAATTTGTGTTAGGGTTAGTTTTTGTGTTAGGGTCAGGGTTAGGGTTGGAGTTCCAGATAGGGTTAGGGTTAGTGTTAAGGTTAGGTTTAGGGTTTGGATTAGGTTTAGGCTTAGGGTTAGGGTATGGGATAGGATTAGGCTTAGGGTTTGGTTCAGGTTAGGGTTAGGGTTAGGTTAGGGTTTGGTTAGGGTTAGGGTTATGGTTAGTGTTTAAGGTTAGGTTTTACATTACGATTTGTGTTCAGGTCAGGGTTAGAGTTGGGTTCAAGTTTAGGGTTAGTGTTAAGGTTAATGTTTCAGTGTTTATGGTTAGGGTAAAGATCAGGGTTAGATTTAAGGCTATGCTTAGGTTTAGGGTTCAGGTTCGGGTTATGTTTAGGGTTAGGGTTTGATCCGATTAGGGTTAGGGTTATCATTAAGGTTCGGGTTAGGTTTAGGGTTTGTTTAAAATTTAGTGTTTGGATTACGGTTTGAGATAGGGTTAGGGTTAGGGCTATGGTTTAGGTTTAGGGTTAAGGCTAGGGTTAGGGTTAGAGTTTAGATTTAGGGTTGGTGTTCAGGAAAGTGTTAGGGTTAGGGTCAGATTAGGTTAAGTGTTTGGGTTAGGGTTATCGTTAAGTTTAGGTTTGGGGTTACTTTTAGGGTTAGGTTTAGCATATGGTTAGGGTTAGGGTTTGGTTAGCGTTTAGGGTTATTGTTTAGAGTTAGGGTTAGGTTACTTAGGGTTAGGGTTAGTGTTAGGGTTAGGGTTTTGAGTTAGTCACGGTTAGTGTTAAGTGTTAGAATTAGGGTTTAGGTTAGTTTTAGGGTCAGATTAGGTTAAGGGTTAGGGTTAGGGTTGGGGTTAAGGTTATGTTTAGTGTTAGGGTTAGATTTAGGGTTAGGGTTAGGGTTACGGTTTAGGGTTAGGGCTATGGTTAGGGTTAGGGTTCGGGTTCAGGTTAGGTTCAGATTAGTTTAAGGGTTTGGTTCAGGGTTAAGGTTAGATGTAGATTTTGGATTAGGATTAGGGTTAGGTTTAGGGTCTGACTGAATTAGGGTTAGCATTACAGATAGGGTTAGGTTAAGGGTTTGGGTTAGTATTAGGGTTAGTGTTAGTGTTAGGATTTGGGTTAGGTTTAGGGTTAGGTTTCAGGTTTGGGTTTGGGTTAGATTTAGTGTTATGGTTTGGGTTAGGGTTATGGTTAGGCTTAGGGTTAGGGTTTGGGTTCAGGTTAGGGTTAGAGTTAGTGTTAGGGTTAAGGTTTAGGGTTTGTCATTAGCTTAGGGTAAGGATTAGGGTTAGGTTTAGGGTTTGGGTAAGGGTTAGGGTTCGGGTTCAGGTTTGGGTTTAGGGTTTGGGTTACGGTTCAGGTTAGAATTAGGTTTAGGATTAGGTTTCGGGTTAGGGTTCAGGTTAGGGTTTTGGGTTCACATTAGGGTTTAGGGTTCAGGTTTGGGTTAGTGTTAGGATTAGGGTTAGGTTTAGGGTTAGTGTTAGTGTTAAGTTTGGCTTAGGGTTAGAGCTTAGGGTTACTTATGGCAACAGAATTAAAAATACATTCAATGAAATGCCACTGGAAAGTATTTTAAAATTTCTGTAGACTAAACCACTTAATCTTAAATATTTATTGGGAACAACAAATATTAGAAAGAACAGACAGCTTCATGAAAGAGTTATAGTGAAATGATTAGCACTGAAAACGTACTTTGACAGATTAATAGAGAATGATTTTGTTCATCTTTCATTTTTGAAGCATACCAATATTATCACAGGTAATGTCCTTACACATGGATTGGATTTAAGTGCGGCAGAGTTGTGCAAAGTTGTCAGTTTCACTCTCTCTCCCAGTTATTGAATTCAATGGTAGGTCAAAAGTCGAGATAATTGATGATGACCCAAAGTATAGTAGATGCCCTTGGCATCTTCAGTGACTGACCAAATTCTAAGCATTTCAAAGTGCTGCCTTCATGACCATTTGAGTTAATTGTTCTCAACCATCCATTCTGCCAGGGAAAATATTCATTCACATCCTTGGGCTAGGTATATCCTAATTCATCAGTGGATTGGAGGCCTACTAATTACTTTCAACCTAATTTATCCCCTCTTCCATGATGATTTTTAACAGGATATGGTTGCTACAATGCTACATCTTCTTAGAACCACAGTTAAGAGTTGGATGAATCAGTTGGAGGTCAAAGGGTGGATGAGCAATCCTGTAAAGGGCTCAGCAAACCTTCACATCAGAGGTCCTCCCTGAACCTCAGTGTCTTGTCTTTTGACAAGGCAAGGAGACCAATAGGCTATTTCAATTATCCAGGTAAGAGGTGATAAGGTGTTAAGGGAGAAAAGTTTACATGTAGGAGAAACGTTATATAAATTTAAATGTCAGGAACTGTCAATATATTGGATATAGGGGGTGAGATTAAGGAGTCCAGGATAACATCCAGGTTGTGAGCCTGGGACTGGGAAGGTGATAATACTATTGAGAGAAATAGGTAAGTTAGGAAGAGGGATTAAGATCAAAATAACGAGTTCATGATCCTAGATAACTTTGATATTTTCAAAGGCTTAGAAAGGGTCAGACTCAAGGATATTTAACACAGAGTTTTTATTTCCACCTATTGCATTACTTTCTGAACACCTACAGATCATGTATTTCCTGGAATACTTAAACTCCTATCTTGTCACTTTGTATATTGTTATAGCATCTGGAATTGTTCTTGTCATTGTGTTTTGTTGCATCCATTGTAGCTTTAAAACAATGCCTAGAGAGTAATCCTAGGACCTCCCCCCCCCCCCCCCCCCCCCAGTCCACTTGCCTCTGGGCTGCCTTCATGTAGAAGTGCACATACAAGGAGAGCCAAGATGGTGGACTAAAGGCTGGCTCTACCCCAAACTATTCCGCAATAACTTTAAATAAATTCTAGAGTGGTACAACCTACCAAAACATGGAGTGAAACAATTTTCCAGCCCAAGACAACTTGGAAGATTGGTGGGAAGGGTCTGTTACACTTAGGGTGAGAGAGGAGCACAGCTAGTATGGCACATACCAGAGGGAATAAGCTCCAGCAATACAAGAAGGGAGAGTGGGATAACTGGTTCAGAGGTAGCAGTGGTGATTTCCAGATCTTTCAATTCAGAGACTGCTAAGGACAACTTAGAAGGTCAGCAGGAAAAGACTGCTGCACCAGAGTGAGAGTGGAGTTACAAGCCAATACAGGTCTCAAGCAGAGTAGACCCGATCCCAGTGGACCAGGAACAGCCCTTGGAAGTCACTGAATGAGCAGAGACAGCTACTTCAGAAGTTCTTGTTCATGGATTAGATGTTATCATTTTACTTTCACTGAGGCAGGACTCTCTTGCTTTGCCCATATTCTGGTCTGAGTTGCAGTCCTAGGTCACAGTTGCAGAAAAAAGGAGGAACATAGTACAATAAACTTTGCTACTCTGGGGGAGCTGAGACCTTCCACACAGTTCCAGGGCCAAAAGGAGCACAGGTCAGGAGAGTAGTAAACACCTGGTTCTTAGATCATACCACCTTGGAAGAAGTTGAAAACTTGCAAAATCCTAGAAATATCTCTGAAAAGTGTTGCAAAAAACTCCCAAAACCTTGGGACAGTGCACTCTCCACTGAAAGAACCCTACCTTAACAAAGAGTTAAAAATCAAATTACAGGCTGCAGAAATAAGCAAACAAAAGAAGCAAAAACTAACCAAAGAAAGTTACTATGGCAATAGGGAAGATTAAAACACACAATCAGTAAAAAATAACAAAGTCAAAGCACTGGCCCTGGAGTCAGGAGTACCTGAGTTCAAATCTGGCCTCAGACAGTTATAATTACCTAGCTGTGTGGCCTTAGGCAAGCCACTTAACCCCATTGCCTTGCAAAAAAATAAAAAAAAAATGAATTGTTCTCAGGCCATGGAAGGATTCAAAAGGGGATTTTGAAAATCAAGTAAAGGAGGTAGAAAAAAAAATTGTGAAAGTGATATAAGAAAAACAATTCAGCAGCTTGGTGGAGACACAAAAAAATCCTGAATACTTAAAAAACCAGACTAGACCCAAATGGAAAAAAGAGGTTCCAAAGCCAGTGAGAAGAATGCCTTAAAAAACAAAATTGGACTTTTGGAAAAGGAGATGCAAAAGTTCACTGAAGAAAATAATTTGTTAAAATAAAGAATTGAGCAAAGTTAATGGACTGTGAGAAATCAAGAAGCAATAAAGCAAAACCAAAAGGATGAAAAACTAGAAGAAGATGTGAAATATCTGATCTGAAAAACAACTGATCTGAAAAAATAGATCCAGAAGATATAATTTTAAAATTATTGGACTACCTGAAAGCCATAATCAAAATAAGAGCCTAAACATCCCTTTCAAGAAATTATCAAGAAAAACTGCCCTGATATTCTAAAACCAAAGGGCAAAATAGAAATTTAAAGAATCCACCAATTCCTGAGATTCCAAAAAGAAAACTCCCAGGAATATTACAGTCAAATTTCAGAGGTCAAGGAGGAAATATTACAAGCAGTCAGAAAGAATTACTATGGAGTCACAGTCAGGATAACATAAAATTTAGCAGCTCCTACAAATTGATCACACGGCTTGTAATACGACATTCTGAAAAGCTTAAAGAGCCTAGATTACAACTAAGAATCAAATACCTAGCAAAACTGAGTATACTCTTTCAGGAGAAAAGATGGATATCCATTGAAACTTCAACTTCAACTTCAAACTCCAACTGAAACATCCATTTGGAGTTCCAAATTTCACTGATCAGAGTTGAACAGAAAATTTGAACTTCAAATATAAGACTCAAGTGAAGCATAAAATGGTAAAATAGGAAACACAAATCATAAGGGGACTTAATGAGGTGGAAATGTTTATATCCCTGAATGGGAAGATGATACTTATAACATATATATATGGATTTCCTCATTTATTACCAGTATTACAGTATATAGACAAGATACAGGAGGGGAGCTAAAGTGGAGTTAAAGAGTAAGAGAGGAATGTACTAGGAAAAAAGGAAAGAGGGAGCTAGAATGGGGAATAATTTGCAGTGGAGTGGGAGGGGGGAAGTTGAGAGGAAATTGAGACTTTCTGCTCACTAAATTTGGCTGAGAGAGAATAGCATACACACTCAATTGGGTACAGAAATCTATCCTATGGGGGAAGAAGATAGGAGAAGGGTGGGGGGAAGGGGACAGGTGATAAAAGGGAGGGGGAGACTGTGGAAGTAGTAAAATACAAAACACTTTTGAGGAGGGTTAGGTTGAAAGGAGAGAGAGACTAGAATAAATTGGAGTTGGGGGAACAGGATGGAGAGAAATCGTTAGCAAAATGTAACTGTGGGGAAAAAATATTGAAACAACTTTCTCTGATAAAGACCTCACTTCTCAAATAAAGAGAACTGTATCAAATTGTAGTATGTCATTATGATGGAATGCTATTCTGCTATAAGAAATGATGAACAGGATGATCTCAGTAAAACCTGGATAGATTTAACATAAGCTGATGCAGGGAAATATGTTATACACAAAGTAACAGCAATAGTGAGGAATGATCATCTGAGAATGACTTAGCTTTTCTCAGCAATGGACTCACCAAGGGACTTATGACAAAGAATACTACCCATCTCCCCAAACCAGAGCTTATGGTGTCTGAATATAGACTGAAGTATATATTCTTATATTTTATTTTTCTTGAGGTTTTTTGTGGGAGAGGGTGTTTTGGTTACATTAAAGAAAATTTTCAGGGATTGGGTCTGAGCAAAAGAAAGTCTTTATTTTCTTGAGAGGGCACACTGAAATCAGACAGCCACACTGAAGTATGGTAAAGCAAGTTTTTATAGATCCTAACCACAATTCCCCCCCACCCTCAGTCCCTTCCCTTTCAACTCATTGTTTGGGTTTCAGGGGTACAGTCTATTAGCGGAAAATCTACTCCAGCAACAGACATAAAGAAAAGAATGAAATGTTTCCGTAATATTTTTCCTACCAGACGATGAGGTAACTTAAAAGTCTTAGCGACCTTCATTTAAATATCTTAACTAGAATGAAGTAATGTTTATGGTTAAAATGTCCTCCCAGTCATTAAAAATACTCTTATCATAAAACTGGTGGTTCTGAGCCTCCTTTGGAATGCAAGGTTTTCTTGTCAAAAAACATTTCTTAACCCTGAGAGGACCTCACAAGGAATTTTCCTACTCATACCTATATGAAATAATTTGCTTTTGCATGGATGTAGGTAGGAGGGAAATAATTTGGAACTCAGTGTTTTAAAAAATGAATATTAAAACTTGTTTTTACATGTAATTGGGGGGAAATAAATTGAAATAAAAAGTGCACATACAAGAAAATTACTTGTGCCATGACCACACACACTTCAAGGATTTCCCTTAGTTCCTGTCATGAGTTCATATCCTCAAACTCTCAAATATCTATATAAAGAGAGATCTTGTAGAACCTATTTTATTGTGGAATTTATTGGGAATACTACAGCTTCCTAAGTGAACATGACTTGGGGCAGAGAGAGATTTTTAAAGGCAGGATAAATCTCTGCCCCTTTGGATTTTTCCAATAAGAAGAGATGGTTAGAATTTCCTAAAACTGTCTCTTGAAGATCTATACCTTAATTGACATATATAGTTTTTATTGTCCTTTTATATGATAGAAGATACATGATTAAAAACAGTTCATGTTAAATACCTGGGATCCTTAGTTTACTTGCTCCAAGTTCAACAATGTGATGTGGCTACTAAAAAAATTTAATACATTAATTAGAGATTAATTATTAAAGGCATTTAAAGAAAGGAGATTAAGATTGCTGCATTGTGTTCATATTAGACTATAACATGTTCAATTCTGTTGTGGTTTGATAACAAATGAAAACTATGCCCAAGTAAAGATTGGGTGAAGAAATTAGAAATAGAAATCTGTTGGAAAAAAAAGTGAGGATGATTACATGATTACAATCAAACTATTCAACTCTTATTTTTAAGGCCTTATTTTTTTCTTTCCATTTCCTTGGTAGAGGGAATTCACAGCTGAAGGAGTTCCCTCTATTAATGCAGATTAGATAGATGACACCTCTGAGTTAGGATACAAGTATGAAAATCTTAGGGATCATATTAGGGAATAATTAGACAAAGTAATATGATAAGATGTAATGTAAAAATTTAGAATTAAATGGATTAGTAAATTGTGAGAAACGGGATTAGACTGTTTTCCTTAAGAAGATATATACAACTGGGGTGGCTAGGTGGCATAGTGGATAAAGCAAGGGGCCTTGGAGACAGGAGTACCTGGGTTCAAATCTGGTATCAGGACACTTAATAATTACCCAGCTGTGTGGCCTTAGGCAAGCCACTTAAGCCCATTTGCCTTGCAAAAACCTTAAAAAAAAAAAAAGGTATATACAAGATGGATGCAGATTCAGCACTTCAGAGGACCTAGGACAACCCTAGGAGACCTATTATGGACACAATGCTATCCACACTCAGAGAAAGAAAAGCAAAATATAAACAAAACAAAGAAAAACCTACAGAATCTGAATACTACACTCACTTTTTTAAAAATTCTTATTTCTCTTTCTTTTTTCTCTTATGGTTTTCTTCCTTTTCCCTTAGACCTAATTCCTCACATAAAGAAAATGACTAATCTGTAAAGATGTTAAAACACACATGTATGTGTGTAATGTACACCAGACTATTCACCATTGCGGGGAGGGTAGAAGGGAATTATGAAACTTATAAATATGCATATTGCCGGTGGATAAATATTGAAAAAACTTTCATAACATGTAATTGGAATTGTGAAGAAACAAAAGAAATATATATATATACACACTAGTATATGACTGGCTTCCCAGTTTATCTATCATGGTAATTCAGGTTTTTAGTATGTTTTAGTAATAAATTCCTCAGAACTGGATTAAGGATTTTGCACCTAGAATTGTATTGATGATGTAAAGAAAGAAAATATTTCTCCTTTTTAAAAGGTAGAAGAGTTCATTTTATAAATTGTATTGGTCTTATTACTAGCAGAATTATCTAGGAACCTCTAGATTTGGAGCCAGAGAAGGTCAATCCCCTTTAGAGCTGTTCTGAGAATGAAATCTATGTCCAAGAGAAGATATCTGGGAACCAGATTACATAAATATGGAACTCAAAATGTGCTTTTTAAATGGACACTAAACAATGGGATACTAGGATACAAAGAAATTTGAAAGTTAGTTAATATTGATGACAATTACTGTATTTGCTTTGGTCTTCTGTTCTGTGATGTTTGTGTTTATTTGGTTATCTTAATGACATATGAATCTCCTTTCCTCAAAACTACTCCATTTGTGAGCCCACTAAGTAGTTTGATGTAACCTGACTTCATGCAATATAAAAAACAATTACAGAATTGGTTTATACATATGTATTATGTATCTATAGAGTATTTCTAATGTTCTATAGAGGGAGGGTTACCAACTCCCCCCATCAATCAAAAAGGGGAAAACTGAGTGAATTGGGGGCACCGAGACAGAAATGGCAAGTGGAGTGGAAATGATGGTGAACTACAGACTCCATCCTGTGACTCACTTTGATTACAGATTTAGTCCAAACTATGGCATGTGAGAAAAATTTAGTTGTAAGAATTGGGAGAAAAAGTTTATCACATTGCCTCAACCTAACCCTGCATGGCTGGAAAAGTGGATCCATCTCTCCCACCTGAAGAAAGCCCTGGCTCCTGAGAACATGGCAGATTCCCTCTGGAAACTTCAGGGTTCATTTAGTATGGACCTAGAAGCAGCTGAAATGCACTTAAGACAGCCATCTCAAGATTCTGGAAGAGACCTGACTGACCCTTAATTAACTCCTGCTTAAAGAGGATGTGCTCTATCAATGACTTCCTGCTGCATTTGAATCAACACCACTGACCAGACCAAGAAACGCTGGCCTGAAAATCCTGAAAAGCTACAAATAGGCTCAATTGCTCCATGAGCTCAGCTGGAGACACAGTATTTTAATATCTAGAATTCCATCAACTTTTACATTATATCTTCATCATATTATTTTGTCTAAACATTCCCTAATATGATCCCTATTCCATCCTGACATTCTCCTGTCAGGAACCTGCTGTCATTGCTCTTTCCTTGATGCTTTTCCAATCACTCTCCTGTTTGGTCTATTTACTCCTTAGTTAGCTCACTAATTTTGTGTTCCACCAATTGTATACTCTCTGGGCTTTTGTTCCTCTCTCTTTCCTTAGTGGGGTATCACCATCTCCTTGTCTCTGATGTCCCTCCTAGTTTTCATCAGTCCCCCTCTAAGGACAGATGGGTGTATTTTTCAGTGCTGCCATTCCCCCAGATGCACTGGAAGAAGCTCTCACCCACCTAAAGGCTCTATCTTGTGAAAGGGAGAGTAGTTCTTTTAGAACTCTTTCCCTTAAACAAAAGCGAGGAATGGAAGGACTCTCACTTCAAGAACACTCTTTTTTCATTGCTCTTCTTTCTTACTATTAGGAGACACCTTATATTCCAGTTCTAAGGTACAGCAAGTAAGTTGTGCCCTGAGCTGCAGTTAAACCAAAGAAATGTCTCAATTCAGGTCTAAGTAATCCTGAGTTTGAACAAGCACCTACAAGAACCCCATCCTAGGGGTGGCTAGGTGGCGCAGTGGATTGAGTTCCAGCCCTGGAGTCAGGAGTACCCAAGTTCAAATGTGGCCTCAGACACTTAAAAATTACCTAGCTGTGTGACCTTGGGAAAGTCACTTAACCCCATTGCCTAGCAAAAAAACAAAAAAACACCATCCTGGTCATGAGTCCCAGCCAGAAATAGACTTCTTGTTCCTAGGCAAATCTGTCACATTGCTGACATTAAATGTACCTTGGTACCTTAGGTCTCCTTGATCTAAGACTAGATCCTGGCACATTTGTCTGGTTCTTCTTTCTCCAATGGAATAAAGAAAGCTTTTTGCCTATAACTTCTGTGAGTTATTTGTACTTTATTTTTCAGAGTTAACCAGAGGAAGAAGCTGCATCCAAGTGAACCAAATGAAATATCTTTAATAGACTAATTAATAATGTCTCTTGGGTTTAGCATTTTATAATACTTTATTCAACTTTATACTACTTCATTCAAGTCTTTCCAAGCTTTCCCTAAATTACTAGTTGTTTCTTAGTGCACAATGTTTCAATATGTTCATTTACCACAATTTATTTAACGATTTCCTAATCATTAGGCACTTAATTTGTTTCCATTTCACCATAAGAAGTGCTCATGTGATTATTTTGTTGACAATGGGAGTTTTCTTTCTGTTAGAACTTTAGTTAGTGTATAGACCAAAATTTTCTGTTAGTCTGTTAGACGTTATTAGTGTATATATCAAATTAATGAGATCTTTGCATCAAAGGACACTGGACAAATGAGTCATTTTCTTGACATATTGCAAAACTGATTTCCAGAACTGTTGGATCAGTTCATAGTTGTGACCCTCTAACATCAATTTGCCAGGGAGTGAAGTAATATCTCAGAATTGTTGTGATATGCATTACTCTTGTTGTTAGAGATTTGGAACAATTTTTCAAAACTATAAATTTTCTGAGAACTTTCTTCTTATCTTTTGAGTACTTATCTTCTGGAAAATGGCTTTTGTTTTTAATATTTCTGTTAGCTGCCTATCATGAATGTCAGATATTTATCAATGCTATTGACAGAAAGATTTTATTCTAATTTACTATATCCCTTCTTAAAATTATAAGCCACGAGGACTTTGGGGATTTTTTTGTACAAAGTTTAATTTTATGTAATCCAAATTAAATGTAGTTAGGAATTATTATAAAAGGACAGAATTCTTGATTAATAAATTTAAAATCTTTTATACAAAAAATATTAAAAAGAAATGGCTAAGTGGGAAAATATTTGCATCCATTATCATCAATATATAAGCTAATATTCAAATTTATATATTTACACACATTCCGCACATGTGAATCTCCTTTCTCAAAACTACTCCATTGTGAGCCCCTCTAAGTAAGTTTGATGTAACCTATGACTTGATGCAATATAAAAAACATTATAGAAAAGCCAAAAGACAGCAATTTTCAAAAGAAATTTTGCAAAAATATATGTAATTACATAAAAACTGTTATACTTAATTACATAAAAATGTTGTAAATCAGTAATGTCAAGGAAATGCAAATTAAAACACTCTAAAATGACAAAAAAAAAAGATAAAAGATAGGAACTATAAATATTGGTGAGCCTGTATGGTAAGACAGGCACATGCTAGTGAAATTGTGAAGGTCAGTGACTAAACTGTCTACAAACTCAGATTCAACAATACAAGTAAATACCCAAATGAGGTAAAAGACACCCGAAGTTAGAATAGATAACAAAATATTCATAGCTATACTCTGTTGAGAGTAAAGAATTCTGATCAAATAAATGCTATCTGATTTGGGTATGGCTTAAGAAACTATGGCCTACATATAATAGCTATTCAGTGTTTGCTACACACTAGGCCACTGAAGATACAAATAAAATGAATAAAACAATGTCTTATTTACAAGACCCTAAATTCTAAGGGGGGAAAATAACATACATAATTACATACATATAGACAATACATGTATATGCATGTATGCATGTGTGTATATACTCAAACTATATTATAAATCTGTAATCATTTAAACAATCTGGGTACCAGTGAACAACTAGAGTGATTTAATCAGTGGAATAGATTAGGTACACTATAGTAAATGACCAATGTAATATAGTATTTGAAAAACTCAAGGTTTGGGGAAACAAACTCACTATTGCCAAAAACTCCTAGGGAAGTTTGGGAAAAACTAGGTCTTAGTTGATGATATTTTTTCTTCATTTTTGAAGACCTGTTGTCAGAGGTGATTCTATGACATAAATATAAACTGAACTTGAGTGAGGGGGGTAATAAATACAGTGCTGTGCCAAGTCACCAGTCTTAGTTCCTCCCTAGGAGCCCCCTGGATCCAGAGGTTCAGATATGAATCAGGATGACTGGAGATAGCCCTAAATATGAGGCAATCAGGGTTAAATGACTTGCTCAAGGTCCCAAATCTAGTAAGTTTCTGAGGCCAGATTTGGGTTCTCCTTATTTCAGGGACAGCACTCTACCCATAAACCCCAAAATATCTTACAAGATCAGAGACCAGAATTTACATTCCTCTGCACCTGCAGGTGAGATAGTGAAACCTTCAAAAACATTTGGGGACTTTGAAAGGAAGGGTGCCGATTTTGGATGCCTTAGTTTGAGAAGTCTCTTCAACTTTATAAAGAATATGTATCTACAGAAGAGTATCAGGACAGAACCTTGGACAACACCCCAGGTTAGAAATTTTGATGCAAATGATGAACCAACTAGGGACACTGAGGAGCAATTAAATAAGCAAAAAAACAATCAAAGAGGTGAGAGACATGAAAGTCCAGAGAAGAGTATTCAGGAAAACAAAACCCCCTAAAATAAAGATTATCAGATTTGTTAACTAAGAGATCATTGCTCAGGCAGCTAGGTGGTACAGTGGATACAGCACCAGCCCTGAAGCCCTGAGGACCTTAATTCAAGTCTAGCCTCCAACACTTAACTGTGTGACTTCAACTTAACCCCACTGCCTTACTAAAGGGTGGGGGAAGGATCATTGCTAACACTGGAATGAGCAGTTTCAGTCAAATGAAGAGATTGCACACAGACCAGACTACAAAGGTTTGTGGAATCACATAAGTGGTTAGAGAAAATTGAGGCAGATTTTCCTAAAAATCTGGACAAGAAAAAGGATGTTTGTTGGGGGGGGGGGGGTTGGGGAGAAGAGGGGGGTAAGTCAAATAGGGAAAGAAAATGATAGAGGGGGATGGCAGCATTTAATGAAAGTTTCTGAGGATGGACGAAACTGGTACATGCTTTATGGTAGTGGGAAGGGGAGGTAAGTAGATATTGAGATATATTTGAGGAAAAAGGAAAAAGAGAAGTTGCAATCTGTTGAAGGAGGAGATAGGATCAAGACAACCCATATAAAAAAAATGGGAGGTTTTGGCAAGAAGAGCCAGATCACAGTTAAAGAATAAGAGAAAGGGAATAATGTCAAGGACTTCTGAGAAGAAAGTAAAGAGATGAGGGAAGAGGAAAAATTTACTTTTCCACTGGAAATATTCCTCCATATTGTAACTAGAATAAAGGAAATTTAAAGGTGACAATAAAGTTCTGAACCAGAGTAAATCATAAATAGTGGAAACACGGATAGAAATCAAAAGAAAAAGGAATTGGTTTGAAGGTAGAGATAATAAGTTTCACTGTAGATTACTTAGACTTTGGTAAACTCCTGATGGAATAAAATAACCCATGATTCCTTAAAGGACAATTTCCTTGAGTTTGGTAGTTATGGTAGTGCCAAAAGTTAAATCTGCATAATGAGAAATGAATTCTTCATTTTGACAACACAATGAAATGAAGATTGCTATAATAAAACACAATTCAATTATTTTAAACTGGTAGTTTTATTTTATTTTTAAAAGGTTTTTACAAGAAGGCGTCTCCATTTTCCCTTAGAACTTCAATTAAATGCACAGCAAGGCTATAAGTAGTATGAAAGTTATAGTACAATACCAGGGATTTTCTGTAGAGAATAACTGGGTAATTCTCTAATAAAAACATCTTACAAAGAGAATTTCTTAGAACATAAAACACTCTAGTTCACATGCATACTGCCAAGATACCCTTTAACCTCTACCTTTTTTCCTACAATTAACAGATATCCCTACAAAAATACTATTGATGGCTAACTGCTAAAAACCTTTAGTTACTGAACACAATGTTTTGAAGGGAGGAACAAAACTATTTAATTGGTTAAACAATAGACTTTAAAATAAATATCTGAAATGAGATAGTAATTATTTTTAATGAAGCTCAACAAAAAATGTTTATTGTCTTTGGTATCTCTACTATATTTTCTCACTTTTTATTTAAGAAGCGATATTACTTAATAAAATTAAGTGAAAAAGGGAAATGGAGAATTGAATAATAAAACTACTATTGCTTTAGTTTTCTATAGACTAATAAAATAGTCTCATATATTGGAGAAGAGTTTCAGAGATGATGGAAAAGGAATAATTTTAGGTTTTGGTTCAGAAACTATGGACTAGTATACTATAAAGTATCAAAAACTATGACTCAAAGTGGCCTAATTTGGCAAGGCTGGAGTTGGGGATGATTTGGAATTATATTTTTCTCTTTATAACTTTTTAAATTTTCAAGTGTGGTACTGATTATATCCAGTGCCACTTATACTGCTTCCTTATTTCCATTCTAGCATGATTTTTAAATAAATAGCTAGCTGGAAACAAACATTTAACATAATTTCAGTCCCTACTGTTTGGAAGCCTTCAAAACATTATCAAAATGAGCCACTAAAAATGATGGCAGAATTCAGTTTGGAGAAGAGACATTAGAAAGATAAGGAAAGTAGACAGTAATAATAACATGATTAAAACTCTGTGACTTATTAATGCCACAAAAAAAAATAAATTTGTCATGCCTAATGTCAAAAATTTGTAGAATATCCATGGTCCTAGGGGTCCATGATAAGGAGAGCTAAATAAAGAAAACTTTAGGCTGAAATCATTGATACAATTTATTAATTTCCTAATGATTCATGAAAAATGATAGTTGATAAACTGAAGTAAAGACTTATGGGGGAATAAAATCTATTTTTTCTCATGTTGATAAAGGTTTTTTTTAAGTCCATAATTTTGTGAAAAATCTCACAGCCTAAATATGTTACTCGCCTTTCAATTTACAAATTTTCCCCCTTCCATCTGACACATCCATCAGACGCAAATGTGATTTTTTTAAAGCCTCATATTTAAGTATAAATTTATGAGATTCAGAAATAGAGATGGTTTTGAATGAAAAATTTTGTATCAAAATACTGTATTCTTGATCTATAGCTATTAGAGTTTTAGGAATGTTTTAAAGCAATTCTTAATCAAATAGTATATTTAAAATAAGATATTTCAAGCAATCAGCTAATGCAGAAAGTACATTAAAATATTTTAAAATTTGAAGGGCTTAAGAAGTGTAGAACTTTTGAACTGAATTCTTGAAGCACAGGTCTTAATTGCTAGATAACTAAATTCAAGGGGTTTTCAATGACCTGGAAAAAATGACTTCAAAGTAATTTCTAATTGGTAAAACTAAGTTTAAATTAACATGACAAGGCATATGATTGTATAGTGTGAGATTGAAGACAAACAACTGTAGAAAACTAACCTCTAGTACATATTTTGCAAAGAGGCATACTGGAAAAAAGAATTGAGACTCTTCATCCTACAGAAAAAATTTATGCTTAGTTATGGATCAAGAACCTTGGTAGAATGCAAATAAAAAGATTTTTAGATAATCTTTCAATAAAATAATGATAAAGATATCTAAATGTAAGTCTAACTGTACTAAAATTATCCCCCTAACTACCCACAAAAGTATTCCATATATTAAGGATTTATATAATCCAGAAAAAAAAACCCAACAAAGTACATTATCTTTTTTGCCTTAGCATGAAATTTTAGAAAGATTCCCCAAATTCTTGATTGGCAGCATCATACTCTGTAATGAAATGCCTTCAGTTCTTCAATGCATCGCTCACCTATTTCATGTAAATTCTGTCTCAAAGCAAACTGCACAGACTTTTCTAATGAAGGATCTTTATCGATCAGCATTTTCACAACCATCCCAAAAGTTTCACAGTCTTGTCGATAAAACCTAGAAAGATGAAAGACATTTAAAAATCTGGTTAGGAGTGAAAAGTGTAGTGAATTCACTTAGCATCAATCACTTCTAATTCAGTTTTTGCTCTGAACTGAAATGTTATATCATTTCTATCTTAATAGCATAAAGTGAGTCAAGACAGCAGAATGAGAAAGATTTAGGATGACAAAACAAGAGGAAGGATTGGATTCTAACCTGCCCTCTCTCTCCAACCCCAAACTTTCTCAAAGATTTACAGAAAGCTTCAGACCAAATTCTGTTTGGGGACAGTCAATAAGCATGTCAAAGACAGACATATTTTGAGTCCACAGAGTGATAGGCAGAGACATCTGTAGACAATAGGATATGGGATGTAGTCAAGAAGGTATTCAGTATGACAGAGAAAGAAGGCCAAGAAAGGCCTCCAGGTAAAAAATCACAGGGGGCTTAAAAAAGCACTAAATGTAGGAGTGGTGTGCAGCTCTGTGGCTCACTGTCCAATGCAGGTTAATGTAGCTTCCCAGACCAAAAGGAAAGTCAAGCTTTGAACCTATGGAGCTTCCCAGAGTCCAAGTTAATAGAGTTTCTTAAGTCAACTGTTAAAACTCCCACCCAGAAACAAGAGGAAAGAATTAAACCTGGGAAAGAAATATGCAAACTCAGGAGAGGCACAGAACAAACCTACTATTAAACTGTACCATTTTGAAAAACCAAAGCAACACAGGGTCCCAAGTCAGAGCCATGAAATCAGTAAAAGGACAAAAGAGCACAAAAGTGCCGCCTAGATATTCCCACCCAGAAGGGTGCATAATCCCTCAAAATTTAACACATAAAATCAAAAGAAAACTGGGAGAATGAGAGGAAAAAACATTGACACTAAAAAAGATCTACTAGGTGAGAAGGAAACAAGACATGAACAGAAAAAATGGTTCAAAAAAATATCCAAAGACTCAAAGAAAATTGTAGTTTTGACACAAGTTCAAATAAAATTTTTAGAGGAATTGAAATTTTAAAAATTGTTTTAAAAATCAATTGAAAACAGAAGAAAAGGGGAGTGGAGTCAAGATGGCAGCATCTCCAGAGAACTCCAATCCCCCAGACCCCCAAAAAACGAACAAAGGATGGCTCTAACCAAAATTTAGCAGGGCAGAACCCAAAGAAAGACTGAGTGATACATTTTCCCAGTCCGAGATAACTTAGAAATCCCCGAGAAAGGTGTGCTTCATTGGACCAGGGGTTGGGAAAAAAAAGCTCTAGCCCAGCCCAGCCCAGAGATCATTGGCAAGAGCTTGAATAGGCGGTGAGAGAACTCTGCTGCACCTGGGTGAGTGTGGAGTGAGGGCAGAAAGTAGCCAGCACCCCCAGAGAGGGTAAGGGAGTCTGCAGAGATTTCTCTGCTCTCCCAGGGGTAGGACTCTGCTGTTTGCCTACATTCACATAGCTCAGGGCAGAGGGAAGTACTCGTCCATCTACATATCAAAGCACAGGCTAGAGAACATGAGACCAATGGGGTGTCCCCCCCCCAAAACAACCCAAAGACTTGGAAATGCTGTAAATTAGTCTTGGATTGAGGAAATGAATAAGCAACAGAAAAAGAAGGATCTGACCACAGAGAATTACTTTAGTCCCAAGGAAGATCAAAATATATAGTCAGATGATGACAAAATTGAAGCTTCCATATCCAAAACCTCCAAGAGAATAGAAAATAGGCTCAGACTGTGGATGAGCTCAAAAAAGATTTAGAAAAGGCAATTAAGGGAGGTGGAGGAAAAAATTGGAGGAGAAATGAGAGCAATGCAGAAAAATCATGAAAACTAAATCAAAAGCTTGGTGAAAGATATACAAAAAATACTGAAGAAAACAATATGTTAAAAACCATTTTAGGCCTAATGGAAAAAGCAAAAGAAAAAGGCAAATGAGAAGAATGCCTTAAAAAGAATTGAATAGCTGGAAAAGGAGATTCCAGCTGGCCAAAGGGAAGTTAAGATATCAAGAAATAAAAAAGATTAGAACAATGGCATAAAATGTGAAAAACTAGTGACCTGGAAAATGATTGAGGCAAGGTAATTTAATAATTAATGATTTGTATGAAAAATCTCAAAATGAAAACTCCTAGAAATAGCAGAGCAAAATCCAGAGCCTCAGTCAAGAAATACTACAAACACCTAGAGAAAAAAAAATTCAAGTCCTGAGTAGTCACATTAATAATGACACAAAATACAGCAGGTACCACCTTAAAAGAAAAGAGAACTTAGAATGATATTCTAGAAGGGAAAGGAAATCAGCATACAACCAAGAATAGTAGATTCAACAAATAATATAAACCTACTGGAGTAGGGAGAACGAAACTTTTACTAAAAAGAGGACTTTCAAGTATTTGTGATGAAAAGACTAGAGCTGAGCAAAGAGAACAACAGAAAGGTAAACAAGAGTGAGAAATCATGAAGGACGCAATAAGGTCAAATTATTTAAATTCTCTTATGGGGAAATGGGCTAATACTGTAACTACTCCAAACTTGAACTTCACCAGGGATCATAGAGGGAGTCTAATAAGAAAAAGACTGTGTGTGTGTGTGTGTGTGTGTGTGTGTGTGTGTGTGTGTGTGTGTGAGAGAGAGAGAGAGAGAGAGAGAGGGAGAGAGAGGGAGAGAGAGAGAGATATTATATTGTATTTAGATGATATCAAACGAAAAATAGGATATTTGGGGGAAGCAAAATACTGAAGGAGAAGGAAAAAGGAAGAATGAGGAAAATTGTTTCACATAATAGGGGTGAACAAAGAGATTATTATATTTTGCAAAGGGGGAATACATAGAGGGGAAATAATGGGCTTGAATCATCCTCTCCTATTAACTGGTTAAAGAAGAAAAAAAATACACACAGAGAATACTCAACTGAGTATTAAAAATAACTCTTATTCATCAGGGGAAAAAGGAAAGAAACAAGTTAAGGGAAAAGGGGGAAATACTGGCAGATTAAGGAAGGCAGAGTCAAAAAAGAAACAAAACAGCAGACTTTTAAAGGGGGATAGGATTTTTAAAAGAGAATAAGATTGAAGGGAAAAATATAATGAGCAATAAGAACTGTGAATGTGAAGAAGATGAACTCAATCACATAGCAGAATGGATTAGTAAATAGAATCCAACAATATGTTGCTTACAGGAAATATAATGAAATGGAAAGACACAGATAGAATGAAAAATAAAAACTCTCAATTTAATTCCAAAGGAGAAATCCTGAAAAATCAAAGGTGAGAATAACAAAATTGAAAATTAAAAAAAACCCATTGAATTAATACATAAAAGTAATGACCTTTTATTTTTGAAAGAACAATAAAATTGTTAAGTCATGAGCTAATATTGATTTTTAAAAAGAAAAGAAAAAACAAAATTATCATCAAGAAGACAAAAATAAATTAACAACCAATAAAGAAATAAGAGCAATTATAAGCAGGGTATTTTACCCAACTATATGTTAATAAAGTCAAAAAGCCTAAAGCCTTTTCAACAAGATTAGAGGTGAAAAGAACATCCATTATCATCATTAGTACTCAATACTACACCAGAAATGCTAGTAATAGCAATAGAAAAAGAAATAAATAAAAGAAGCAAAATATTACTTTTTCTTCTTTTCTTTTTATTTATTGGAATCACACAACTAGATAATTATTAAATCTCTGAGGCTGGTTTGAACTCAGGTCCTCCTGACTCCAGGAACAGTGCTCTATTAGCTGTCCCCAAAACTATTATTTTTTACAGATTATATGATGGACTACTTAAAGAATCATAACCCTACAGAATTAGCTAAAAACTAATCAAACTCAGTAAACTTTCAGGATATAAAATAACAACAATATATATTTCTACATATTAGGAAGAAGTGTAAAATGAAACTCGATTTAAAATAATTACAGACAGTATAATATACATATATAGAAGAATTATCTGACTACAATTTAAAATACTTCACATAAAGATGGATCTAAATAACTGAAGAAATAATTTCTCATATATAGACTGAGCCAACATAATAAAAATGACAATACTATCTACATTTCATTCAAAGCTACACTAACTAAAATATCAAGAATTACTTTACAGAGTTAGAAAAAAATAACAAATTTTCATGTGGAGAAACAAAAGATCTAGAATATTAACTGAATTACTGGAAAAAAAATGGAAAAGATAAGGATCAACAGGGAGAAGACCTGAAAATACACTCCAAAGTTGTAATACTCAAAATAATTTTGTGCTGGTTTAAGAAATAAGAGTTTGTCAGTATAACTGACCATATCAATAACAAAACCTTCAAAAATCAAATTATTTTCTCAAAAGATGCAGAAGCTTTGCACAAAATTACAACACTCATTCCCATTAAAAACACTAGAAAGCATAGGAATATACACAACATTTTCTTAAATAAAGCAGTATTTATCCAAAACCATCAGCAAGCATTATGTGTATAATAAGCTAGATAAGCTAGAAAACTTCCCAATAAAATCAAGGAGGCTCAATATCAACACTCTTATTCAAAATTGTACTAGAAGCTACCTAAGCAATGAGAGAAGGAAAAAGAAATGGAAGAAATTTGAATAGTCAATGAGAAAACAAAGTAATTACTCTTTGCAGATATGAAGAGATAATTAAGAGAATCAACTAAAAAACTAATTTAAATAATTAAAAACTTTAGGAAAGTTGTAGGACATAAAATGAACCCACAAAAATCATCAATATTTAACCAACAAAGTCCATTAGGAATAGAGGATAGGGAAATTCCATTTATAGTAACTGCAGATAATATAAAATACTTGGGAGTCCATCTGCCAGTACAAACCTAGGAACTACAGGAACACAATCACAGAAGTTTTCACACAAATAAAGTCAAATATGAGCCATATTAATTGCTCATGGGTAGGTCAAGCTAATATAATTACAAATTGGTACTGGCTAAGAGATAAAATAGTTGATAGATGGAAGAGATTAGGTATACAATACACAGTAGAGAATGATGTTTGATAAACATGAAAATTCTGGCTTTTTGAAGAACTATTTTTCAAAAATTGCAGAGAAAACTGGAAAATGGTTTGGCAGAGAAACTAGGAAGAGACTAACACTGCACACAACATACCAAAATAAGGTCAAATGGGTACATAATAAGAGAAATTATTATTTTTCTATTATCAATAACCATTTAGATTAGTTATTAGAAGAGTTTTTTCTCTATTTTTAGTACCATTTAGATATACAGGCAAAACAAAGGAGGAAAAAACTCAGTTTCTGTTCTTTTTTATGCTCATAGTATAAAGGAAATAAAATGTATACAATTAAATACAAAGGGAAAAAAGGTGATATGAACAGAGAAAAGGTATAAGCAGGGAGGGAGATCAAGAAAGGCTAAATGTAAAAATAAGATTTTAGTTGGGAATTGAAAGGAATATAGGGGACAGAAATGAAGGAGGAAAGAATATCAGGCATGTGCCCTAACTACTGGTAGGGGCTCAGTTTCTGTGCATATATATGAAAAGTGAGTATCTTCTATCAGGAATAGAAGTATCAATAGAGTGCATAAATAATGGTAAGAAATAAGGTATAAGAATATAAGAATGATAGAAGGGGGGCAGGTAATGAATGGCTTTTAAAAGTCAAACAGATGATGGGGAGGGAGGTGACATGGCCAGACCTGCACTTGAGGAAGATAATTTTGATAATTAAGTGTAACACTACATAGAGAAAACTTGAAGGCAAGAGACCAAAAAGTTTTGGGATAAAGTGATGAGAGCCTGTACCAGAATGGTAGCATATCCGAGATAGAGGAAAATACCATATATGTTATGGAAATATAATAAATATGACTTGGCAACTGATTAGATATGGGGCTGAGCATGAGAAGTGAAGGATATCTAGTGATATGAACCTGAGTAACTAGGGAACTAATGGCCCTTAACAGTAACCAAAGAGTTAGGAAAAGAAAATGAGTGAGGAATAGAAAATGATGAGTTTAGTATAAGATATGTGCAATTTAAAATATCTATAAGATTTCCAAGTCTAGATTTCCAATAGA
>NW_027421986.1:300000-412372 GCF_037893015.1 Macrotis lagotis
GGTAACGGAAGGAACGGCACGGAAAGGGGAAACAAGTCTAAGGCACGACAACGCACGCTAGGCAATGCACGGCAAGGGAAGGAAAGGGTAACGCATGGGAAAGAACGGTCAGGGGAGGCAACGCTAAGGCACGACAACCCCAGGCTTGGCAATGCACGGAAGGCAAGCAAAGAGTAACGGAAAGTAAGGAAGGAAAGGGAAAGCAAAGAAAGTCAAGTGTAACGGAAGGAACGGCACGGCAAGGCGAAACAAGGCTAAGGCACGACAACGCACGGCTAGGCAATGCACGGAAGGCAAGCAAAGAGTAACGGAAGGTAAGGAAGGCAAGGGAAAGCAAGGAAAGGCAATGGTAACGGAAAGAACGGCACGGCAAGGGGAAACAAGGCTAAGGCACGACAACGCACGCTAGGCAATGCACGGCAAGGCAAGGAAAGGGTAACGCATGGGAAAGCACGGTCAGGCGAGGCAAGGCTAAGGCTCGACAACGCAAGGCTAGGCAATGCACGGAAAGCAAGCAAAGAGTAACGGAACGCAAGGAAGGCAAGGGAAAGCAAGGGAAGGCAAGGGTAACGGAAGGAACGGCACGGCAAGGGGAAACAAGGCTAAGGAACGACAACGCACGGCTAGGCAATGCACGGCAAGGCAAGGAAAGAGTAACGGAAGGAAAGGAAGGCAAGGCAAATCCAGGCAAGGCAAGTGTAACAAAAGGCACGCAACGGCAAGGGGAAACAAGGCTAAGGCACGACAACACACGGCTAGGCAATGCACGGCAAGGCAAGGAAAGGGTAACGCAAGGCAAGGCACGGTGAGGCTAGGCAAGGCTAATGCACGACAACGCAAGGCTAGGCAATGCACGACAATGCAAGGAAAGCTTAAAGCAAAGGAAGGCACGGTCAGGCGAGATCAGGCTAAGGCACGACAACGCAAGGCTAGGCAATGCAGGGAAGGCAAGGAAAGAGTAACGGAAGGTAAGGAAGGCAAAGGAAAGCAAGGAAAGGCAATGGTAACGGAAGGAACGGCACGGCAAGGGGAAACAAGGCTAAGGCACGACAACGCACGCTAGGCAATGCACGGCAAGGCAAGGAAAGGGTAACGCATGGGTAAGCACGGTCAGGCGAGGCAAGGCTAAGGCATGACAACGCAAGGCTATGCAATGCACGGAAAGCAAGCAAAGAGTAACGGAACGCAAGGAAGGCAAGGGAAAGCAAGGGAAGGCAAGGGTAATGGAAAGAACGGCACGGCAAGGGGAAACAAGGCTAAGGCACGGCAACGTAGGCTAGGCAATGCACGGCAAGGCAAGGAAAGGGTAACGCATGGCAAAGCACGGTCAGGCGATGCAAGGCTAAGGCATGACAACGCAAGGCTAGGCAATGCACGGAAAGCAAGCAAAGAGTAACGGAACGCAAGGAAGGCAAGGGAAAGCAAGGGAAGGCAAGTTTAACGGAAGGAACGGCACGGCAAGGGGTAATAAGGCTAAGGCACGGCAACGCAGGGCTAGGCAATGCAAGGCAAGGCAAGGAAAGGGTAACGCAGGGGAAGGCACGGTCAGGTGAGGCAAGGATAAGGCACGACAATGCAAGGCTAGGCAATGCACGGCAAGGCAAGGAAAGAGTAACGGAAGGAAAGGAAGGCAAGTCAAAGCCAGGCAAGGCAAGTGTAACAAAAGGCACGCCACGGCAAGGGGAAACAAGGCTAAGGCACGACAACGCACGGCTAGGCAATTAACGGCAATGCAAGGAAAGGGTAACGGAAGGCAAGGCACGGTGAGGCTAGGCAAGGCTAATGCACGACAACGCAAGGCTAGGCAATGCACGACAATGCAAGTAAAGCTTAAAACAAAGGAAGGCACGGCCAGAAGAGATAAGGCTAAGGCACGACAACGCAAGGCTAGGCAATGCAGGGAAGGCAAGGAAACAGTAACGGAAGGTAAGGAAGGCAAAGGAAAGCAAGGAACGGCAATGGTAACGGAAGGAACGGCACGGAAAGGGGAAACAAGTCTAAGGCACGACAACGCACGCTAGGCAATGCACGGCAAGGGAAGGAAAGGGTAACGCATGGGAAAGAACGGTCAGGGGAGGCAACGCTAAGGCACGACAACCCCAGGCTTGGCAATGCACGGAAGGCAAGCAAAGAGTAACGGAAAGTAAGGAAGGCAAGGGAAAGCAAAGAAAGGCAAGTGTAACGGAAGGAACGGCACGGCAAGGGGAAACAAGGCTAAGGCACGACAACGCACGGCTAGGGAATGCACGGCAAGGCAAGCAAAGGGTAAAGCAAGGAAAGGCACGGTGAGGCTAGGCAAGGCTAATGCACGAAAACGCAAGGCTAGGCGATGCACGACAATGCAAGGAAAGGTTAAAGCAAAGGAAGGCAAGGTCAGGCGACATAAGGCTAAGGCACGACAACGCAAGGCTAGGCAATGCACGGAAGGCAAGCAAAGAGTAACGGAAGGTAAGGAAGGCAAGGGAAAGCAAGGAAAGGCAAGTGTAACGGAAGGAACGGCACGGCAAGGGGAAACAAGGCTAAGGCACGACAACGCACGCTAGGCAATGCACGTCAAGGCAAGGAAAGGGTAACGCTTGGGAAAGCACGGTCAGGCGAGGCAAGGCTAAGGCATGACAACGCAAGGCTAGGCAATGCACGGAAAGCAAGCAAAGAGTAACGGAACGCAAGGAAGGCAAGGGAAAGCAAGGGAAGGCAAGGGTAACGGAAGGAACGGCACGGCAAGGGGTAACAAGGCTAAGGCACGACAACGCAGGGCTAGGCAATGCACGGCAAGGCAAGGAAAGGGTAACGCAGGGGAAGGCACGGTCAGGTGAGGCAAGGATAAGGCACGACAATGCAAGGCTAGGCAATGCACGGCAAGGCAAGGAAAGCTTAAAGCAAAGGAAGTCACGGTCAGGCGAGATAAGGCTAAGGCACGACAACGCAAGGCTAGGCAATGCAGGGAAAGCAAGCAAAGAGTAACGGAACGTAAGGAAGGCAAGGAAAAGCAAGGAAAGGCAAGGGTAACGGAAGGAACGGCACGGGAAGCGGAAACAAGGCTAAGGCACGGCAACGCAGGCTGAGCAATGCACGGCAAGGCAAGGAAAGGGTAACGCATGGGAAAGCACGTTCAGGCGAGGCAAGGCTAAGGCACGACAACGCAAGGCTAGGCAATGCACGGAAGGCAAGCAAAGAGTAACGGAAGGTAAGCAAGGCAAGGAAAAGGAAGGAAAGGCCAGGGTAACGGAAGGAACGGCACGGCAAGGGGAAAAAAGTCTAAGGCACGACACCGAACGCTAGGCAATGAACGGCAAGGCAAGGAAAGGGTAACGCATTTGAAAGCACGGTCAGGCGAGGCAACGCTAAGGCACGACAACGCAAGGCTAGGCAATGCACGGCAAGGCAAGGAAAGGGTAACGCAGGGGAATGCACGGTAAGGTGAGGCAAGGATAAGGAACGACAATGCAAGGCTAGGCAATGCAGGGCAAGGCAAGGAAAGAGTAACGGAAGGAAAGGAAGGCAAGGGAAAGCAAGGAACGGCACGGAAAGGGGAAACAAGTCTAAGGCACGACAACGCACATTAGGCAATGCACGGCAAGGGAAGGAAAGGGTAACGCATGGGAAAGAACGGTCAGGGGAGGCAACGCTAAGGCACGACAACGCAAGGCTTGGCAATGCACGGAAGGCAAGCAAAGAGTAACGGAAGGTAAGGAAGGCAAGGGAAAGCAAGGAAAGGCAATGGTAACGGAAGGAACGGCACGGCAAGGGGAAACAAGGCTGAGGCACGACAACGCACGCTAGGCAATGCACGGCAAGGCAAGGAAAGGGTAACGCATGGGAAAGCACGGTCAGGCGATGCAAGGCTAAGGCATGACAACGCAAGGCTAGGCAATGCACGGAAAGCAAGCAAAGAGTAACGGAACGCAAGGAAGGCAAGGGAAAGCAAGGGAAGGCAAGGGTAACGGGAGGAACGGCACGGCAAGGGGTAACAAGGCTAAGGCACGGCAACGCAGGGCTAGGCAATGCAAGGCAAGGCAAGGAAAGGGTAACGCAGGGGAAGGCACGGTCAGGTGAGGCAAGGATAAGGCACGACAATGCAAGGCTAGGCAATGCACGGCAAGGCAAGGAAAGAGTAACGGAAGGAAAGGAAGGCAAGGCAAAGCCAGGCAAGGCAAGTGTAACAAAAGGCACGCAACGGCAAGGGGAAACAAGGCTAAGGCACGACAACGCACGGCTAGGCAATGCACGGCAAGGCAAGGAAAGGGTAACGCAAGGCAAGGCACGGTGAGGCTAGGCAAGGCTAATGCACGACAACGCAAGGGTGGGCAATGCACGACAATTCAAGGAAAGCTTAAAGCAAAGGAAGGCACGGTCAGGCGAGATAAGGCTAAGGCACGACAACGCAAGGCTACGCAATGCACGGAAGGCAAGCAAAGAGTAACAGAAGGTAAGGAAGGCAAGGGAAAGCAAGGAAAGGCAATGGTAACGGAAGGAACGGCACGGCAAGGGGAAACAAGGCTAAGGCACGACAACGCACGCTAGGCAATGCACGGCAAGGCAAGGAAAGGGTAACGCATGGGAAAGCACGGTCAGGCGAGGCAAGGCTAAGGCACGACAACGCAAGGTTAGGCAATGCACGGAAAGCAAGCAAAGAGTAACAGAACGCAAGGAAGGTAAGGGAAAGCAAGGGAAGGCAAGGGTAACGGAAGGAACGGCACGGCAAGGGGAAACAAGGCTAAGGCACGGTAACGCACGGCTAGGCAATGCACGGCAAGGCAAGGAAAGGGTAACGCAGGGGAAGGCACGGTCAGGTGAGGCAAGGATAAGGCACGACAATGCAAGGCTAGGCAATGCACGGCAAGGCAAGGAAAGAGTAACGGAAGGAAAGGAAGGCAAGGCAAAGCCAGGCAAGGCAAGTGTAACAAAAGGCACGCAACGGCAAGGGGAAACAAGGCTAAGGCACGAAAACACACGGCTAGGAAATGCACGGCAAGGCAAGGAAAGGGTAACGCAAGGCAAGGCACGGTGAGGCTAGGCAAGGGTAATGCACGACAACGCAAGGCTAGGCAATGCACGACAATGCAAGTAAAGCTTAAAGCAAAGGAAGGCACGGCCAGAAGAGATAAGGCTAAGGCACGACAACGCAAGGCTAGGCAATGCAGGGAAGGCAAGGAACGAGTAACGGAAGGTAAGGAAGGCAAAGGAAAGCAAGGAAAGGCAATGGTAACGGAAGGAACGGCACGGCAAGGGGAAACAAGTCTAAGGCACGACAACGCACGCTAGGCAATGCACGGCAAGGCAAGGAAAGGGTAACGCATGGCAAAGCACGGTCAGGCGATGCAAGGCTAAGGCATGACAACGCAAGGCTAGGCAATGCACGGAAAGCAAGCAAAGAGTAACGGAACGCAAGGAAGGCAAGGGAAAGCAAGGGAAGGCAAGTTTAACGGAAGGAACGGCACGGCAAGGGGTAATAAGGCTAAGGCACGGCAACGCAGGGCTAGGCAATGCAAGGCAAGGCAAGGAAAGGGTAACGCAGGGGAAGGCACGGTCAGGTGAGGCAAGGATAAGGCACGACAATGCAAGGCTAGGCAATGCACGGCAAGGCAAGGAAAGAGTAACGGAAGGAAAGGAAGGCAAGTCAAAGCCAGGCAAGGCAAGTGTAACAAAAGGCACGCCACGGCAAGGGGAAACAAGGCTAAGGCACGACAACGCACGGCTAGGCAATTAACGGCAATGCAAGGAAAGGGTAACGGAAGGCAAGGCACGGTGAGGCTAGGCAAGGCTAATGCACGACAACGCAAGGCTAGGCAATGCACGACAATGCAAGTAAAGCTTAAAACAAAGGAAGGCACGGCCAGAAGAGATAAGGCTAAGGCACGACAACGCAAGGCTAGGCAATGCAGGGAAGGCAAGGAAACAGTAACGGAAGGTAAGGAAGGCAAAGGAAAGCAAGGAACGGCAATGGTAACGGAAGGAACGGCACGGAAAGGGGAAACAAGTCTAAGGCACGACAACGCACGCTAGGCAATGCACGGCAAGGGAAGGAAAGGGTAACGCATGGGAAAGAACGGTCAGGGGAGGCAACGCTAAGGCACGACAACCCCAGGCTTGGCAATGCACGGAAGGCAAGCAAAGAGTAACGGAAAGTAAGGAAGGCAAGGGAAAGCAAAGAAAGGCAAGTGTAACGGAAGGAACGGCACGGCAAGGGGAAACAAGGCTAAGGCACGACAACGCACGGCTAGGGAATGCACGGCAAGGCAAGCAAAGGGTAAAGCAAGGAAAGGCACGGTGAGGCTAGGCAAGGCTAATGCACGAAAACGCAAGGCTAGGCGATGCACGACAATGCAAGGAAAGGTTAAAGCAAAGGAAGGCAAGGTCAGGCGACATAAGGCTAAGGCACGACAACGCAAGGCTAGGCAATGCACGGAAGGCAAGCAAAGAGTAACGGAAGGTAAGGAAGGCAAGGGAAAGCAAGGAAAGGCAAGTGTAACGGAAGGAACGGCACGGCAAGGGGAAACAAGGCTAAGGCACGACAACGCACGCTAGGCAATGCACGTCAAGGCAAGGAAAGGGTAACGCTTGGGAAAGCACGGTCAGGCGAGGCAAGGCTAAGGCATGACAACGCAAGGCTAGGCAATGCACGGAAAGCAAGCAAAGAGTAACGGAACGCAAGGAAGGCAAGGGAAAGCAAGGGAAGGCAAGGGTAACGGAAGGAACGGCACGGCAAGGGGTAACAAGGCTAAGGCACGACAACGCAGGGCTAGGCAATGCACGGCAAGGCAAGGAAAGGGTAACGCAGGGGAAGGCACGGTCAGGTGAGGCAAGGATAAGGCACGACAATGCAAGGCTAGGCAATGCACGGCAAGGCAAGGAAAGCTTAAAGCAAAGGAAGTCACGGTCAGGCGAGATAAGGCTAAGGCACGACAACGCAAGGCTAGGCAATGCAGGGAAAGCAAGCAAAGAGTAACGGAACGTAAGGAAGGCAAGGAAAAGCAAGGAAAGGCAAGGGTAACGGAAGGAACGGCACGGGAAGCGGAAACAAGGCTAAGGCACGGCAACGCAGGCTGAGCAATGCACGGCAAGGCAAGGAAAGGGTAACGCATGGGAAAGCACGTTCAGGCGAGGCAAGGCTAAGGCACGACAACGCAAGGCTAGGCAATGCACGGAAGGCAAGCAAAGAGTAACGGAAGGTAAGCAAGGCAAGGAAAAGGAAGGAAAGGCCAGGGTAACGGAAGGAACGGCACGGCAAGGGGAAAAAAGTCTAAGGCACGACACCGAACGCTAGGCAATGAACGGCAAGGCAAGGAAAGGGTAACGCATTTGAAAGCACGGTCAGGCGAGGCAACGCTAAGGCACGACAACGCAAGGCTAGGCAATGCACGGCAAGGCAAGGAAAGGGTAACGCAGGGGAATGCACGGTAAGGTGAGGCAAGGATAAGGAACGACAATGCAAGGCTAGGCAATGCAGGGCAAGGCAAGGAAAGAGTAACGGAAGGAAAGGAAGGCAAGGGAAAGCAAGGAACGGCACGGAAAGGGGAAACAAGTCTAAGGCACGACAACGCACATTAGGCAATGCACGGCAAGGGAAGGAAAGGGTAACGCATGGGAAAGAACGGTCAGGGGAGGCAACGCTAAGGCACGACAACGCAAGGCTTGGCAATGCACGGAAGGCAAGCAAAGAGTAACGGAAGGTAAGGAAGGCAAGGGAAAGCAAGGAAAGGCAATGGTAACGGAAGGAACGGCACGGCAAGGGGAAACAAGGCTGAGGCACGACAACGCACGCTAGGCAATGCACGGCAAGGCAAGGAAAGGGTAACGCATGGGAAAGCACGGTCAGGCGATGCAAGGCTAAGGCATGACAACGCAAGGCTAGGCAATGCACGGAAAGCAAGCAAAGAGTAACGGAACGCAAGGAAGGCAAGGGAAAGCAAGGGAAGGCAAGGGTAACGGGAGGAACGGCACGGCAAGGGGTAACAAGGCTAAGGCACGGCAACGCAGGGCTAGGCAATGCAAGGCAAGGCAAGGAAAGGGTAACGCAGGGGAAGGCACGGTCAGGTGAGGCAAGGATAAGGCACGACAATGCAAGGCTAGGCAATGCACGGCAAGGCAAGGAAAGAGTAACGGAAGGAAAGGAAGGCAAGGCAAAGCCAGGCAAGGCAAGTGTAACAAAAGGCACGCAACGGCAAGGGGAAACAAGGCTAAGGCACGACAACGCACGGCTAGGCAATGCACGGCAAGGCAAGGAAAGGGTAACGCAAGGCAAGGCACGGTGAGGCTAGGCAAGGCTAATGCACGACAACGCAAGGGTGGGCAATGCACGACAATTCAAGGAAAGCTTAAAGCAAAGGAAGGCACGGTCAGGCGAGATAAGGCTAAGGCACGACAACGCAAGGCTACGCAATGCACGGAAGGCAAGCAAAGAGTAACAGAAGGTAAGGAAGGCAAGGGAAAGCAAGGAAAGGCAATGGTAACGGAAGGAACGGCACGGCAAGGGGAAACAAGGCTAAGGCACGACAACGCACGCTAGGCAATGCACGGCAAGGCAAGGAAAGGGTAACGCATGGGAAAGCACGGTCAGGCGAGGCAAGGCTAAGGCACGACAACGCAAGGTTAGGCAATGCACGGAAAGCAAGCAAAGAGTAACAGAACGCAAGGAAGGTAAGGGAAAGCAAGGGAAGGCAAGGGTAACGGAAGGAACGGCACGGCAAGGGGAAACAAGGCTAAGGCACGGTAACGCACGGCTAGGCAATGCACGGCAAGGCAAGGAAAGGGTAACGCAGGGGAAGGCACGGTCAGGTGAGGCAAGGATAAGGCACGACAATGCAAGGCTAGGCAATGCACGGCAAGGCAAGGAAAGAGTAACGGAAGGAAAGGAAGGCAAGGCAAAGCCAGGCAAGGCAAGTGTAACAAAAGGCACGCAACGGCAAGGGGAAACAAGGCTAAGGCACGAAAACACACGGCTAGGAAATGCACGGCAAGGCAAGGAAAGGGTAACGCAAGGCAAGGCACGGTGAGGCTAGGCAAGGGTAATGCACGACAACGCAAGGCTAGGCAATGCACGACAATGCAAGTAAAGCTTAAAGCAAAGGAAGGCACGGCCAGAAGAGATAAGGCTAAGGCACGACAACGCAAGGCTAGGCAATGCAGGGAAGGCAAGGAACGAGTAACGGAAGGTAAGGAAGGCAAAGGAAAGCAAGGAAAGGCAATGGTAACGGAAGGAACGGCACGGCAAGGGGAAACAAGTCTAAGGCACGACAACGCACGCTAGGCAATGCACGGCAAGGGAAGGAAAGGGTAACGCATGGGAAAGAACGGTCAGGGGAGGCAACGCTAAGGCACGACAACGCAAGGCTTGGCAATGCACGGAAGGCAAGCAAAGACTAACGGAAGGTAAGGAAGGCAAGGGAAAGCAAGGAAAGGCAATGGTAACGGAAGGAACGGCACGGCAAGGGGAAACAAGGCTAAGGCACGACAACGCACGCTAGGCAATGCACGGCAAGGCAAGGAAAGGGTAACGCATGGGAAAGCACGGTCAGGCGATGCAAGGCTTAGGCATGACAACGCAAGGCTAGGCAATGCACGGAAAGCAAGCAAAGAGTAACGGAACGCAAGGAAGGCAAGTGAAAGCAAGGGAAGGCAAGGGTAACGGGAGGAACGGCACGGCAAGGGGTAACAAGGCTAAGGCACGGCAACGCAGGGCTAGGCAATGCAAGGCAAGGCAAGGAAAGGGTAACGCATGGGAAAGCACGTTCAGGCGAGGCAAGGCTGAGGCACGACAACGCAAGGCTACGCAATGCACGGAAGGCTAGCAAAGAGTAACGGAAGGTAAGGAAGGCAAGGGAAAGCAAAGAAAGGAAAGTGTAACGGAAGGAACGGCACGGCAAGGGGAAACAAGGCTAAGGCACGACAACGCACGCTAGGCAATGCACGACACGGCAAGCAAAGGGTAACGCAAGGAAAGGCACGGTGAGGCTAGGCAAGGCTAATGCACGAAAACGCAAGGCTAGGCGATGCACGACAATGCAAGGAAACTTAAAGCAAAGGAAGGCAAGGTCAGGCGAGATAAGGCTAAGGCACGACAAGGCAAGGCTAGGAAATTCAGGGAAGGCAAGCAAAGAGTAACGGAAGGTAAGCAAGGCAAGGAAAAGGAAGGAAAAGCCAGGGTAACGAAAGGAACGGCACGGCAAGTGGAAACAAGTCTAAGGCACGACACCGAACGCTAGGCAATGAACGGCAAGGCAAGGAAAGGGTAACGCATTTGAAAGCACGGTCAGGCGAGGCAACGCTAAGGCACGACAACGCAAGGCTAGGCAATGCACGGAAGGCAAGCAAAGAGTAACGGAAGGTAAGGAAGGCAAGGGAAAGGAAGGAAAGGCAAGTGTAACGGAAGGAACGGCACGGCAAGGGGAAACAAGGCTAAGGCACGACAACGCACGGCTAGGCAATGCACGGCAAGGCAAGGAAAGGGTAATGCAGGGGAAGGCACCGTCAGGTGAGGCAAGGACAAGGCACGACAATGCAAGGCTAGGCAATGCACGGCAAGGCAAGGAAAGAGTAACGGAAGGAAAGGAAGGCAAGGCAAAGCCAGGCAAGGCAAGTGTAACAAAAGGCACGCCACGGCAAGGGGAAACAAGGCTAAGGCACGACAACGCACGGCTAGGCAATGCACGGCAAGGCAAGGAAAGGGTAACGCAAGGCAAGGCACGGTGAGGCTAGGCAAGGCTAAGGCACGACAACGCAAGGCTAGGCAATGCACGGAAGGCAAGCAAAGAGTAACGGAAGGTAAGGAAGGCAAGGGAAAGCAAGGAAATGCAATGGTAACGGAAGCAACGGCACGGAAAGGGAAACAAGGCTAAGGCACGACAACGCACGCTAGGCAATGCACGGCAAGGGAAGGAAAGGGTAACGCATGGGAAAGAACGGTCAGGGGAGGCAACGCTAAGGCACGACAACGCCAGGCTTGGCAATGCACGGAAGGCAAGCAAAGAGTAACGGAAAGTAAGGAAGGCAAGGGAAAGCAAAGAAAGGCAAGTGTAACGGAAGGAACGGCACGGCAAGGGGAAACAAGGCTAAGGCACGACAACGCACGGCTAGGGAATGCAAGGCAAGGCAAGCAAAGGGTAAAGCAAGGAAAGGCACGGTGAGGCTAGGCAAGGCTAATGCACGAAAACGCAAGGCTAGGCGATGCACGACAATGCAAGGAAAGGTTAAAGCAAAGGAAGGCAAGGTCAGGCGACATAAGGCTAAGGCACGACAACGCAAGGCTAGGCAATGCACGGAAGGCAAGCAAAGAGTAACGGAAGGTAAGGAAGGCAAGGGAAAGCAAGGGAAGGCAAGGGTAATGGAAAGAACGGCACGGCAAGGGGAAACAAGGCTAAGGCACGGCAACGTAGGCTAGGCAATGCACGGCAAGGCAAGGAAAGGGTAACGCATGGCAAAGCACGGTCAGGCGATGCAAGGCTAAGGCATGACAACGCAAGGCTAGGCAATGCACGGAAAGCAAGCAAAGAGTAACGGAACGCAAGGAAGGCAAGGGAAAGCAAGGGAAGGCAAGTTTAACGGAAGGAACGGCACGGCAAGGGGTAATAAGGCTAAGGCACGGCAACGCAGGGCTAGGCAATGCAAGGCAAGGCAAGGAAAGGGTAACGCAGGGGAAGGCACGGTCAGGTGAGGCAAGGATAAGGCACGACAATGCAAGGCTAGGCAATGCACGGCAAGGCAAGGAAAGAGTAACGGAAGGAAAGGAAGGCAAGTCAAAGCCAGGCAAGGCAAGTGTAACAAAAGGCACGCCACGGCAAGGGGAAACAAGGCTAAGGCACGACAACGCACGGCTAGGCAATTCACGGCAATGCAAGGAAAGGGTAATGGAAGGCAAGGCACGGTGAGGCTAGGCAAGGCTAATGCACGACAACGCAAGGCTAGGCAATGCACGACAATGCAAGTAAAGCTTAAAACAAAGGAAGGCACGGCCAGAAGAGATAAGGCTAAGGCACGACAACGCAAGGCTAGGCAATGCAGGGAAGGCAAGGAAACAGTAACGGAAGGTAAGGAAGGCAAAGGAAAGCAAGGAACGGCAATGGTAACGGAAGGAACGGCACGGAAAGGGGAAACAAGTCTAAGGCACGACAACGCACGCTAGGCAATGCACGGCAAGGGAAGGAAAGGGTAACGCATGGGAAAGAACGGTCAGGGGAGGCAACGCTAAGGCACGACAACCCCAGGCTTGGCAATGCACGGAAGGCAAGCAAAGAGTAACGGAAAGTAAGGAAGGAAAGGGAAAGCAAAGAAAGTCAAGTGTAACGGAAGGAACGGCACGGCAAGGGGAAACAAGGCTAAGGCACGACAACGCACGGCTAGGCAATGCACGGAAGGCAAGCAAAGAGTAACGGAAGTTAAGGAAGGCAAGGGAAAGCAAGGAAAGGCAATGGTAACGGAAAGAACGGCACGGCAAGGGGAAACAAGGCTAAGGCACGACAACGCACGCTAGGCAATGCACGGCAAGGCAAGGAAAGGGTAACGCATGGGAAAGCACGGTCAGGCGAGGCAAGGCTAAGGCTCGACAACGCAAGGCTAGGCAATGCACGGAAAGCAAGCAAAGAGTAACGGAACGCAAGGAAGGCAAGGGAAAGCAAGGGAAGGCAAGGGTAACGGAAGGAACGGCACGGCAAGGGGAAACAAGGCTAAGGAACGACAACGCACGGCTAGGCAATGCACGGCAAGGCAAGGAAAGAGTAACGGAAGGAAAGGAAGGCAAGGCAAATCCAGGCAAGGCAAGTGTAACAAAAGGCACGCAACGGCAAGGGGAAACAAGGCTAAGGCACGACAACACACGGCTAGGCAATGCACGGCAAGGCAAGGAAAGGGTAACGCAAGGCAAGGCACGGTGAGGCTAGGCAAGGCTAATGCACGACAACGCAAGGCTAGGCAATGCACGACAATGCAAGGAAAGCTTAAAGCAAAGGAAGGCACGGTCAGGCGAGATAAGGCTAAGGCACGACAACGCAAGGCTAGGCAATGCAGGGAAGGCAAGGAAAGAGTAACGGAAGGTAAGGAAGGCAAAGGAAAGCAAGGAAAGGCAATGGTAACGGAAGGAACGGCACGGCAAGGGGAAACAAGGCTAAGGCACGACAACGCACGCTAGGCAATGCACGGCAAGGCAAGGAAAGGGTAACGCATGGGTAAGCACGGTCAGGCGAGGCAAGGCTAAGGCATGACAACGCAAGGCTATGCAATGCACGGAAAGCAAGCAAAGAGTAACGGAACGCAAGGAAGGCAAGGGAAAGCAAGGGAAGGCAAGGGTAATGGAAAGAACGGCACGGCAAGGGGAAACAAGGCTAAGGCACGGCAACGTAGGCTAGGCAATGCACGGCAAGGCAAGGAAAGGGTAACGCATGGCAAAGCACGGTCAGGCGATGCAAGGCTAAGGCATGACAACGCAAGGCTAGGCAGTGCACGGAAAGCAAGCAAAGAGTAACGGAACGCAAGGAAGGCAAGGGAAAGCAAGGGAAGGCAAGTTTAACGGAAGGAACGGCACGGCAAGGGGTAATAAGGCTAAGGCACGGCAACGCAGGGCTAGGCAATGCAAGGCAAGGCAAGGAAAGGGTAACGCAGGGGAAGGCACGGTCAGGTGAGGCAAGGATAAGGCACGACAATGCAAGGCTAGGCAATGCACGGCAAGGCAAGGAAAGAGTAACGGAAGGAAAGGAAGGCAAGTCAAAGCCAGGCAAGGCAAGTGTAACAAAAGGCACGCCACGGCAAGGGGAAACAAGGCTAAGGCACGACAACGCACGGCTAGGCAATTAACGGCAATGCAAGGAAAGGGTAACGGAAGGCAAGGCACGGTGAGGCTAGGCAAGGCTAATGCACGACAACGCAAGGCTAGGCAATGCACGACAATGCAAGTAAAGCTTAAAACAAAGGAAGGCACGGCCAGAAGAGATAAGGCTAAGGCACGACAACGCAAGGCTAGGCAATGCAGGGAAGGCAAGGAAACAGTAACGGAAGGTAAGGAAGGCAAAGGAAAGCAAGGAACGGCAATGGTAACGGAAGGAACGGCACGGAAAGGGGAAACAAGTCTAAGGCACGACAACGCACGCTAGGCAATGCACGGCAAGGGAAGGAAAGGGTAACGCATGGGAAAGAACGGTCAGGGGAGGCAACGCTAAGGCACGACAACCCCAGGCTTGGCAATGCACGGAAGGCAAGCAAAGAGTAACGGAAAGTAAGGAAGGCAAGGGAAAGCAAAGAAAGGCAAGTGTAACGGAAGGAACGGCACGGCAAGGGGAAACAAGGCTAAGGCACGACAACGCACGGCTAGGGAATGCACGGCAAGGCAAGCAAAGGGTAAAGCAAGGAAAGGCACGGTGAGGCTAGGCAAGGCTAATGCACGAAAACGCAAGGCTAGGCGATGCACGACAATGCAAGGAAAGGTTAAAGCAAAGGAAGGCAAGGTCAGGCGACATAAGGCTAAGGCACGACAACGCAAGGCTAGGCAATGCACGGAAGGCAAGCAAAGAGTAACGGAAGGTAAGGAAGGCAAGGGAAAGCAAGGAAAGGCAAGTGTAACGGAAGGAACGGCACGGCAAGGGGAAACAAGGCTAAGGCACGACAACGCACGCTAGGCAATGCACGTCAAGGCAAGGAAAGGGTAACGCTTGGGAAAGCACGGTCAGGCGAGGCAAGGCTAAGGCATGACAACGCAAGGCTAGGCAATGCACGGAAAGCAAGCAAAGAGTAACGGAACGCAAGGAAGGCAAGGGAAAGCAAGGGAAGGCAAGGGTAACGGAAGGAACGGCACGGCAAGGGGTAACAAGGCTAAGGCACGACAACGCAGGGCTAGGCAATGCACGGCAAGGCAAGGAAAGGGTAACGCAGGGGAAGGCACGGTCAGGTGAGGCAAGGATAAGGCACGACAATGCAAGGCTAGGCAATGCACGGCAAGGCAAGGAAAGCTTAAAGCAAAGGAAGTCACGGTCAGGCGAGATAAGGCTAAGGCACGACAACGCAAGGCTAGGCAATGCAGGGAAAGCAAGCAAAGAGTAACGGAACGTAAGGAAGGCAAGGAAAAGCAAGGAAAGGCAAGGGTAACGGAAGGAACGGCACGGGAAGCGGAAACAAGGCTAAGGCACGGCAACGCAGGCTGAGCAATGCACGGCAAGGCAAGGAAAGGGTAACGCATGGGAAAGCACGTTCAGGCGAGGCAAGGCTAAGGCACGACAACGCAAGGCTAGGCAATGCACGGAAGGCAAGCAAAGAGTAACGGAAGGTAAGCAAGGCAAGGAAAAGGAAGGAAAGGCCAGGGTAACGGAAGGAACGGCACGGCAAGGGGAAAAAAGTCTAAGGCACGACACCGAACGCTAGGCAATGAACGGCAAGGCAAGGAAAGGGTAACGCATTTGAAAGCACGGTCAGGCGAGGCAACGCTAAGGCACGACAACGCAAGGCTAGGCAATGCACGGCAAGGCAAGGAAAGGGTAACGCAGGGGAATGCACGGTAAGGTGAGGCAAGGATAAGGAACGACAATGCAAGGCTAGGCAATGCAGGGCAAGGCAAGGAAAGAGTAACGGAAGGAAAGGAAGGCAAGGGAAAGCAAGGAACGGCACGGAAAGGGGAAACAAGTCTAAGGCACGACAACGCACATTAGGCAATGCACGGCAAGGGAAGGAAAGGGTAACGCATGGGAAAGAACGGTCAGGGGAGGCAACGCTAAGGCACGACAACGCAAGGCTTGGCAATGCACGGAAGGCAAGCAAAGAGTAACGGAAGGTAAGGAAGGCAAGGGAAAGCAAGGAAAGGCAATGGTAACGGAAGGAACGGCACGGCAAGGGGAAACAAGGCTGAGGCACGACAACGCACGCTAGGCAATGCACGGCAAGGCAAGGAAAGGGTAACGCATGGGAAAGCACGGTCAGGCGATGCAAGGCTAAGGCATGACAACGCAAGGCTAGGCAATGCACGGAAAGCAAGCAAAGAGTAACGGAACGCAAGGAAGGCAAGGGAAAGCAAGGGAAGGCAAGGGTAACGGGAGGAACGGCACGGCAAGGGGTAACAAGGCTAAGGCACGGCAACGCAGGGCTAGGCAATGCAAGGCAAGGCAAGGAAAGGGTAACGCAGGGGAAGGCACGGTCAGGTGAGGCAAGGATAAGGCACGACAATGCAAGGCTAGGCAATGCACGGCAAGGCAAGGAAAGAGTAACGGAAGGAAAGGAAGGCAAGGCAAAGCCAGGCAAGGCAAGTGTAACAAAAGGCACGCAACGGCAAGGGGAAACAAGGCTAAGGCACGACAACGCACGGCTAGGCAATGCACGGCAAGGCAAGGAAAGGGTAACGCAAGGCAAGGCACGGTGAGGCTAGGCAAGGCTAATGCACGACAACGCAAGGCTGGGCAATGCACGACAATTCAAGGAAAGCTTAAAGCAAAGGAAGGCACGGTCAGGCGAGATAAGGCTAAGGCACGACAACGCAAGGCTACGCAATGCACGGAAGGCAAGCAAAGAGTAACAGAAGGTAAGGAAGGCAAAGGAAAGCAAGGAAAGGCAATGGTAACGGAAGGAACGGCACGGCAAGGGGAAACAAGTCTAAGGCACGACAACGCACGCTAGGCAATGCACGGCAAGGGAAGGAAAGGGTAACGCATGGGAAAGAACGGTCAGGGGAGGCAACGCTAAGGCACGACAACGCAAGGCTTGGCAATGCACGGAAGGCAAGCAAAGACTAACGGAAGGTAAGGAAGGCAAGGGAAAGCAAGGAAAGGCAATGGTAACGGAAGGAACGGCACGGCAAGGGGAAACAAGGCTAAGGCACGACAACGCACGCTAGGCAATGCACGGCAAGGCAAGGAAAGGGTAACGCATGGGAAAGCACGGTCAGGCGATGCAAGGCTTAGGCATGACAACGCAAGGCTAGGCAATGCACGGAAAGCAAGCAAAGAGTAACGGAACGCAAGGAAGGCAAGTGAAAGCAAGGGAAGGCAAGGGTAACGGGAGGAACGGCACGGCAAGGGGTAACAAGGCTAAGGCACGGCAACGCAGGGCTAGGCAATGCAAGGCAAGGCAAGGAAAGGGTAACGCATGGGAAAGCACGTTCAGGCGAGGCAAGGCTGAGGCACGACAACGCAAGGCTACGCAATGCACGGAAGGCTAGCAAAGAGTAACGGAAGGTAAGGAAGGCAAGGGAAAGCAAAGAAAGGAAAGTGTAACGGAAGGAACGGCACGGCAAGGGGAAACAAGGCTAAGGCACGACAACGCACGCTAGGCAATGCACGACACGGCAAGCAAAGGGTAACGCAAGGAAAGGCACGGTGAGGCTAGGCAAGGCTAATGCACGAAAACGCAAGGCTAGGCGATGCACGACAATGCAAGGAAACTTAAAGCAAAGGAAGGCAAGGTCAGGCGAGATAAGGCTAAGGCACGACAAGGCAAGGCTAGGAAATTCAGGGAAGGCAAGCAAAGAGTAACGGAAGGTAAGCAAGGCAAGGAAAAGGAAGGAAAAGCCAGGGTAACGAAAGGAACGGCACGGCAAGTGGAAACAAGTCTAAGGCACGACACCGAACGCTAGGCAATGAACGGCAAGGCAAGGAAAGGGTAACGCATTTGAAAGCACGGTCAGGCGAGGCAACGCTAAGGCACGACAACGCAAGGCTAGGCAATGCACGGAAGGCAAGCAAAGAGTAACGGAAGGTAAGGAAGGCAAGGGAAAGGAAGGAAAGGCAAGTGTAACGGAAGGAACGGCACGGCAAGGGGAAACAAGGCTAAGGCACGACAACGCACGGCTAGGCAATGCACAACAAGGCAAGGAAAGGGTAACGCATGGTAAAGCACGGTCAGGCGATGCAAGGCTAAGGCATGACAACGCAAGGCTAGGCAATGCACGGAAAGCAAGCAAAGAGTAACGGAACGCAAGGAAGGCAAGGGAAAGCAAGGGAAGGCAAGGGTAACGGAAGGAACGGCACGGCAAGGGGTAACAAGGCTAAGGCACGGCAACGCAGGGCTAGGCAATGCACGGCAAGGCAAGGAAAGGGTAATGCAGGGGAAGGCACCGTCAGGTGAGGCAAGGACAAGGCACGACAATGCAAGGCTAGGCAATGCACGGCAAGGCAAGGAAAGAGTAACGGAAGGAAAGGAAGGCAAGGCAAAGCCAGGCAAGGCAAGTGTAACAAAAGGCACGCCACGGCAAGGGGAAACAAGGCTAAGGCACGACAACGCACGGCTAGGCAATGCACGGCAAGGCAAGGAAAGGGTAACGCAAGGCAAGGCACGGTGAGGCTAGGCAAGGCTAAGGCACGACAACGCAAGGCTAGGCAATGCACGGAAGGCAAGCAAAGAGTAACGGAAGGTAAGGAAGGCAAGGGAAAGCAAGGAAATGCAATGGTAACGGAAGCAACGGCACGGAAAGGGAAACAAGGCTAAGGCACGACAACGCACGCTAGGCAATGCACGGCAAGGGAAGGAAAGGGTAACGCATGGGAAAGAACGGTCAGGGGAGGCAACGCTAAGGCACGACAACGCCAGGCTTGGCAATGCACGGAAGGCAAGCAAAGAGTAACGGAAAGTAAGGAAGGCAAGGGAAAGCAAAGAAAGGCAAGTGTAACGGAAGGAACGGCACGGCAAGGGGAAACAAGGCTAAGGCACGACAACGCACGGCTAGGGAATGCACGGCAAGGCAAGCAAAGGGTAAAGCAAGGAAAGGCACGGTGAGGCTAGGCAAGGCTAATGCACGAAAACGCAAGGCTAGGCGATGCACGACAATGCAAGGAAAGGTTAAAGCAAAGGAAGGCAAGGTCAGGCGACATAAGGCTAAGGCACGACAACGCAAGGCTAGGCAATGCACGGAAGGCAAGCAAAGAGTAACGGAAGGTAAGGAAGGCAAGGGAAAGCAAGGAAAGGCAAGTGTAACGGAAGGAACGGCACGGCAAGGGGAAACAAGGCTAAGGCACGACAACGCACGCTAGGCAATGCACGTCAAGGCAAGGAAAGGGTAACGCTTGGGAAAGCACGGTCAGGCGAGGCAAGGCTAAGGCATGACAACGCAAGGCTAGGCAATGCACGGAAAGCAAGCAAAGAGTAACGGAACGCAAGGAAGGCAAGGGAAAGCAAGGGAAGGCAAGGGTAACGGAAGGAACGGCACGGCAAGGGGTAACAAGGCTAAGGCACGACAACGCAGGGCTAGGCAATGCACGGCAAGGCAAGGAAAGGGTAACGCAGGGGAAGGCACGGTCAGGTGAGGCAAGGATAAGGCACGACAATGCAAGGCTAGGCAATGCACGGCAAGGCAAGGAAAGCTTAAAGCAAAGGAAGGCACGGTCAGGCGAGATAAGGCTAAGGCACGACAACGCAAGGCTAGGCAATGCAGGGAAAGCAAGCAAAGAGTAACGGAACGTAAGGAAGGCAAGGAAAAGCAAGGAAAGGCAAGGGTAACGGAAGGAACGGCACGGGAAGCGGAAACAAGGCTAAGGCACGGCAACGCAGGCTGAGCAATGCACGGCAAGGCAAGGAAAGGGTAACGCATGGGAAAGCACGTTCAGGCGAGGCAAGGCTAAGGCACGACAACGCAAGGCTAGGCAATGCACGGAAGGCAAGCAAAGAGTAACGGAAGGTAAGGAAGGCAAGGGAAAGCAAAGAAATGCAAGTGTAACGGAAGGAACTGCACGGCAAGGGGAAACAAGGCTAAGGCACGACAACGCACGGCTAGGCAATGCACGGCACGGCAAGCAAAGGGTAACGCAAGGCAAGGCACGGTGAGGCTAGGCAAGGCTAATGCACGAAAACGCAAGGCTAGGCAATGCACGACAATGCAAGGAAAGCTTAAAGCAAAGGAAGGCAAGGTCAGGCGAGATAAGGCAAAGGCACGACAACGCAGGGCTAGGCAATTCAGGGAAGGCAAGCAAAGAGTAACGGAAGGTAAGCAAGGCAAGGAAAAGGAAGGAAAGGCCAGGGTAACGGAAGGAACGGCACGGCAAGGGGAAACAAGTCTAAGGCACGACACCGAACGCGAGGCAATGAACGGCAAGGCAAGGAAAGGGTAACGCATTTGAAAGCACGGTCAGGCGAGGCAACGCTAAGGCACGACAACGCAAGGCTAGGCAATGCACGGCAAGGCAAGGAAAGGGTAACGCAGGGGAATGCACGGTGAGGTGAGGCAAGGATAAGGAACGACAATGCAAGGCTAGGCAATGCAGGGCAAGGCAAGGAAAGAGTAACGGAAGGAAAGGAAGGCAAGGGAAAGCAAGGAACGGCACGGAAAGGGGAAACAAGTCTAAGGCACGACAACGCACATTAGGCAATGCACGGCAAGGGAAGGAAAGGGTAACGCATGGGAAAGAACGGTCAGGGGAGGCAACGCTAAGGCACGACAACGCAAGGCTTGGCAATGCACGGAAGGCAAGCAAAGAGTAACGGAAGGTAAGGAAGGCAAGGGAAAGCAAGGAAAGGCAATGTTAACGGAAGGAACGGCACGGCAAGGGGAAACAAGGCTGAGGCACGACAACGCACGCTAGGCAATGCACGGCAAGGCAAGGAAAGGGTAAAGCATGGGAAAGCACGGTCAGGCGATGCAAGGCTAAGGCATGACAACGCAAGGCTAGGCAATGCACGGAAAGCAAGCAAAGAGTAACGGAACGCAAGGAAGGCAAGGGAAAGCAAGGGAAGGCAAGGGTAACGGGAGGAACGGCACGGCAAGGGGTAACAAGGCTAAGGCACGGCAACGCAGGGCTAGGCAATGCAAGGCAAGGCAAGGAAAGGGTAACGCAGGGGAAGGCACGGTCAGGTGAGGCAAGGATAAGGCACGACAATGCAAGGCTAGGCAATGCACGGCAAGGCAAGGAAAGAGTAACGGAAGGAAAGGAAGGCAAGTCTAAGCCAGGCAAGGCAAGTGTAACAAAAGGCACGCCTTGGCAAGGGGAAACAAGGCTAAGGCACGACAACGCACGGCTAGGCAATGCACGGCAAGGCAAGGAAAGGGTAACGCAAGGCAAGGCACGGTGAGGCTAGGCAAGGCTAATGCACGACAACGCAAGGCTGGGCAATGCACGACAATTCAAGGAAAGCTTAAAGCAAAGGAAGGCACGGTCAGGCGAGATAAGGCTAAGGCACGACAACGCAAGGCTACGCAATGCACGGAAGGCAAGCAAAGAGTAACAGAAGGTAAGGAAGGCAAGGGAAAGCAAGGAGAGGCAATGGTAACGGAAGGAACGGCACGGCAAGGGGAAACAAGGCTAAGGCACGACAACGCACGCTAGGCAATGCACGGCAAGGCAAGGAAAGGGTAACGCATGGGAAAGCACGGTCAGGCGAGGCAAGGCTAAGGCACGACAACGCAAGGCTAGGCAATGCACGGAAAGCAAGCAAAGAGTAACAGAACGCAAGGAAGGTAAGGGAAAGCAAGGGAAGGCAAGGGTAACGGAAGGAACGGCACGGCAAGGGGAAACAAGGCTAAGGCACGACAACGCACGGCTAGGCAATGCACGGCAAGGCAAGGAAAGGGTAACGCAGGGGAAGGCACGGTCAGGTGAGGCAAGGATAAGGCACGACAATGCAAGGCTAGGCAATGCACGGCAAGGCAAGGAAAGAGTAACGGAAGGAAAGGAAGGCAAGGCAAAGCCAGGCAAGGCAAGTGTAACAAAAGGCACGCAACGGCAAGGGGAAACAAGGCTAAGGCACGAAAACACACGGCTAGGAAATGCACGGCAAGGCAAGGAAAGGGTAACGCAAGGCAAGGCACGGTGAGGCTAGGCAAGGGTAATGCACGACAACGCAAGGCTAGGCAATGCACGACAATGCAAGTAAAGCTTAAAGCAAAGGAAGGCACGGCCAGAAGAGATAAGGCTAAGGCACGACAACGCAAGGCTAGGCAATGCAGGGAAGGCAAGGAACGAGTAACGGAAGGTAAGGAAGGCAAAGGAAAGCAAGGAAAGGCAATGGTAACGGAAGGAACGGCACGGCAAGGGGAAACAAGTCTAAGGCACGACACCGCACGCTAGGCAATGCACGGCAAGGGAAGGAAAGTGTACCGCATGGGAAAGAACGGTCAGGGGAGGCAACGCTATGGCACGACAACGCAAGGCTTGGCAATGCACGGAAGGCAAGCAAAGACTAACGGAAGGTAAGGAAGGCAAGGGAAAGCAAGGAAAGGCAATGGTAACGGAAGGAACGGCACGGCAAGGGGAAACAAGGCTAAGGCACGACAACGCACGCTAGGCAATGCACGGCAAGGCAAGGAAAGGGTAACGCATGGGAAAGCACGGTCAGGCGATGCAAGGCTTAGGCATGACAACGCAAGGCTAGGCAATGCACGGAAAGCAAGCAAAGAGTAACGGAACGCAAGGAAGGCAAGTGAAAGCAAGGGAAGGCAAGGGTAACGGGAGGAACGGCACGGCAAGGGGTAACAAGGCTAAGGCACGGCAACGCAGGGCTAGGCAATGCAAGGCAAGGCAAGGAAAGGGTAACGCATGGGAAAGCACGTTCAGGCGAGGCAAGGCTGAGGCACGACAACGCAAGGCTACGCAATGCACGGAAGGCTAGCAAAGAGTAACGGAAGGTAAGGAAGGCAAGGGAAAGCAAAGAAAGGCAAGTGTAACGGAAGGAACGGCACGGCAAGGGGAAACAAGGCTAAGGCACGACAACGCACGGCTAGGCAATGCACGACACGGCAAGCAAAGGGTAACGCAAGGAAAGGCACGGTGAGGCTAGGCAAGGCTAATGCACGAAAACGCAAGGCTAGGCGATGCACGACAATGCAAGGAAACTTAAAGCAAAGGAAGGCAAGGTCAGGCGAGATAAGGCTAAGGCACGACAAGGGAAGGCTAGGAAATTCAGGGAAGGCAAGCAAAGAGTAACGGAAGGTAAGCAAGGCAAGGAAAAGGAAGGAAAGGCCAGGGTAACGGAAGGAACGGCACGGCAAGTGGAAACAAGTCTAAGGCACGACACCGAACGCTAGGCAATGAACGGCAAGGCAAGGAAAGGGTAACGCATTTGAAAGCACGGTCAGGCGAGGCAACGCTAAGGCACGACAACGCAAGGCTAGGCAATGCACGGAAGGCAAGCAAAGAGTAACGGAAGGTAAGGAAGGCAAGGGAAAGGAAGGAAAGGCAAGGGTAACGGAAGGAACGGCACGGCAAGGGGAAACAAGGCTAAGGCACGACAACGCACGGCTAGGCAATGCACAACAAGGCAAGGAAAGGGTAACGCATGGTAAAGCACGGTCAGGCGATGCAAGGCTAAGGCATGACAACGCAAGGCTAGGCAATGCACGGAAAGCAAGCAAAGAGTAACGGAACGCAAGGAAGGCAAGGGAAAGCAAGGGAAGGCAAGGGTAACGGAAGGAACGGCACGGCAAGGGGTAACAAGGCTAAGGCACGGCAACGCAGGGCTAGGCAATGCACGGCAAGGCAAGGAAAGGGTAATGCAGGGGAAGGCACGGTCAGGTGAGGCAAGGACAAGGCACGACAATGCAAGGCTAGGCAATGCACGGCAAGGCAAGGAAAGAGTAACGGAAGGAAAGGAAGGCAAGGCAAAGCCAAGCAAGGCAAGTGTAACAAAAGGCACGCCACGGCAAGGGGAAACAAGGCTAAGGCACGACAACGCACGGCTAGGCAATGCACGGCAAGGCAAGGAAAGGGTAACGCAAGGCAAGGCACGGTGAGGCTAGGCAAGGCTAAGGCACGACAACGCAAGGCTAGGCAATGCACGGAAGGCAAGCAAAGAGTAACGGAAGGTAAGGAAGGCAAGGGAAAGCAAGGAAAGGCAATGGTAACGGAAGCAACGGCACGGCAAGGGAAACAAGGCTAAGGCACGACAACGCACGCTAGGCAATGCACGGCAAGGGAAGGAAAGGGTAACGCATGGGAAAGAACGGTCAGGGGAGGCAACGCTAAGGCACGACAACGCCAGGCTTGGCAATGCACGGAAGGCAAGCAAAGAGTAACGGAAAGTAAGGAAGGCAAGGGAAAGCAAAGAAAGGCAAGTGTAACGGAAGGAACGGCACGGCAAGGGGAAACAAGGCTAAGGCACGACAACGCACGGCTAGGCAATGCACGGCAAGGCAAGCAAAGGGTAAAGCAAGGAAAGGCACGGTGAGGCTAGGCAAGGCTAATGCACGAAAACGCAAGGCTAGGCGATGCACGACAATGCAAGGAAAGGTTAAAGCAAAGGAAGGCAAGGTCAGGCGACATAAGGCTAAGGCACGACAACGCAAGGCTAGGCAATGCACGGAAGGCAAGCAAAGAGTAACGGAAGGTAAGGAAGGCAAGGGAAAGGAAGGAAAGGCAAGTGTAACGGAAGGAACGGCACGGCAAGGGGAAACAAGGCTAAGGCACGACAACGCACGGCTAGGCAATGCACAACAAGGCAAGGAAAGGGTAACGCATGGTAAAGCACGGTCAGGCGATGCAAGGCTAAGGCATGACAACGCAAGGCTAGGCAATGCACGGAAAGCAAGCAAAGAGTAACGGAACGCAAGGAAGGCAAGGGAAAGCAAGGGAAGGCAAGGGTAACGGAAGGAACGGCACGGCAAGGGGTAACAAGGCTAAGGCACGGCAACGCAGGGCTAGGCAATGCACGGCAAGGCAAGGAAAGGGTAATGCAGGGGAAGGCACGGTCAGGTGAGGCAAGGACAAGGCACGACAATGCAAGGCTTGGCAATGCACGGCAAGGCAAGGAAAGAGTAACGGAAGGAAAGGAAGGCAAGGCAAAGCCAGGGAAGGCAAGTGTAACAAAAGGCACGCCACGGCAAGGGGAAACAAGGCTAAGGCACGACAACGGACGGCTAGGCAATGCACGGCAAGGCAAGGAAAGGGTAACGCAAGGCAAGGCACGGTGAGGCTAAGGCACGACAACGCAAGGCTAGGCAATGCACGGAAGGCAAGCAAAGAGTAACGGAAGGTAAGGAAGGCAAGGGAAAGCAAGGAAAGGCAATGGTAACGGAAGCAACGGCACGGCAAGGGAAACAAGGCTAAGGCACGACAACGCACGCTAGGCAATGCACGGCAAGGGAAGGAAAGGGTAACGCATGGGAAAGAACGGTCAGGGGAGGCAACGCTAAGGCACGACAACGCCAGGCTTGGCAATGCACGGAAGGCAAGCAAAGAGTAACGGAAAGTAAGGAAGGCAAGGGAAAGCAAAGAAAGGCAAGTGTAACGGAAGGAACGGCACGGCAAGGGGAAACAAGGCTAAGGCACGACAACGCACGGCTAGGGAATGCACGGCAAGGCAAGCAAAGGGTAAAGCAAGGAAAGGCACGGTGAGGCTAGGCAAGGCTAATGCACGAAAACGCAAGGCTAGGCGATGCACGACAATGCAAGGAAAGGTTAAAGCAAAGGAAGGCAAGGTCAGGCGACATAAGGCTAAGGCACGACAACGCAAGGCTAGGCAATGCACGGAAGGCAAGCAAAGAGTAACGGAAGGTAAGGAAGGCAAGGGAAAGCAAGGAAAGGCAAGTGTAACGGAAGGAACGGCACGGCAAGGGGAAACAAGGCTAAGGCACGACAACGCACGCTAGGCAATGCACGTCAAGGCAAGGAAAGGGTAACGCTTGGGAAAGCACGGTCAGGCGAGGCAAGGCTAAGGCATGACAACGCAAGGCTAGGCAATGCACGGAAAGCAAGCAAAGAGTAACAGAACGCAAGGAAGGCAAGGGAAAGCAAGGGAAGGCAAGGGTAACGGAAGGAACGGCACGGCAAGGGGTAACAAGGCTAAGGCACGACAACGCAGGGCTAGGCAATGCACGACAAGGCAAGGAAAGGGTAACGCAGGGGAAGGCACGGTCAGGTGAGGCAAGGATAAGGCACGACAATGCAAGGCTAGGCAATGCACGGCAAGGCAAGGAAAGCTTAAAGCAAAGGAAGGCACGGTCAGGCGAGATAAGGCTAAGGCACGACAACGCAAGGCTAGGCAATGCAGGGAAAGCAAGCAAAGAGTAACGGAACGTAAGGAAGGCAAGGAAAAGCAAGGAAAGGCAAGGGTAACGGAAGGAACGGCACGGGAAGCGGAAACAAGGCTAAGGCACGGCAACGCAGGCTGAGCAATGCACGGCAAGGCAAGGAAAGGGTAACGCATGGGAAAGCACGTTCAGGCGAGGCAAGGCTAAGGCACGACAACGCAAGGCTAGGCAATGCACGGAAGGCAAGCAAAGAGTAACGGAAGGTAAGGAAGGCAAGGGAAAGCAAAGAAATGCAAGTGTAACGGAAGGAACTGCACGGCAAGGGGAAACAAGGCTAAGGCACGACAACGCACGGCTAGGCAATGCACGACACGGCAAGCAAAGGGTAATGCAAGGCAAGGCACGGTGAGGCTAGGCAAGGCTAATGCACGAAAACGCAAGGCCAGGCAATGCACGACAATGCAAGGAAAGCTTAAAGCAAAGGAAGGCAAGGTCAGGCGAGGTAAGGCAAAGGCACGACAACGCAGGGCTAGGCAATTCAGGGAAGGCAAGCAAAGAGTAACGGAAGGTAAGCAAGGCAAGGAAAAGGAAGGAAAGGCCAGGGTAACGGAAGGAACGGCACGGCAAGGGGAAAAAAGTCTAAGGCACGACACCGAACGCTAGGCAATGAACGGCAAGGCAAGGAAAGGGTAACGCATTTGAAAGCACGGTCAGGCGAGGCAACGCTAAGGCACGACAACGCAAGGCTAGGCAATGCACGGCAAGGCAAGGAAAGGGTAACGCAGGGGAATGCACGGTAAGGTGAGGCAAGGATAAGGAACGACAATGCAAGGCTAGGCAATGCAGGGCAAGGCAAGGAAAGAGTAACGGAAGGAAAGGAAGGCAAGGGAAAGCAAGGAACGGCACGGAAAGGGGAAACAAGTCTAAGGCACGACAACGCACATTAGGCAATGCACGGCAAGGGAAGGAAAGGGTAACGCATGGGAAAGAACGGTCAGGGGAGGCAACGCTAAGGCTCGACAACGCAAGGCTTGGCAATGCACGGAAGGCAAGCAAAGAGTAACGGAAGGTAAGGAAGGCAAGGGAAAGCAAGGAAAGGCAATGGTAACGGAAGGAACGGCACGGCAAGGGGAAACAAGGCTGAGGCACGACAACGCACGCTAGGCAATGCACGGCAAGGCAAGGAAAGGGTAAAGCATGGGAAAGCACGGTCAGGCGATGCAAGGCTAAGGCATGACAACGCAAGGCTAGGCAATGCACGGAAAGCAAGCAAAGAGTAACGGAACGCAAGGAAGGCAAGGGAAAGCAAGGGAAGGAAAGGGTAACGGGAGGAACGGCACGGCAAGGGGTAACAAGGCTAAGGCACGGCAACGCAGGGCTAGGCAATGCAAGGCAAGGCAAGGAAAGGGTAACGCAGGGGAAGGCACGGTCAGGTGAGGCAAGGATAAGGCACGACAATGCAAGGCTAGGCAATGCACGGCAAGGCAAGGAAAGAGTAACGGAAGGAAAGGAAGGCAAGTCTAAGCCAGGCAAGGCAAGTGTAACAAAAGGCACGCCTTGGCAAGGGGAAACAAGGCTAAGGCACGACAACGCACGGCTAGGCAATGCACGGCAAGGCAAGGAAAGGGTAACGCAAGGCAAGGCACGGTGAGGCTAGGCAAGGCTAATGCACGACAACGCAAGGCTGGGCAATGCACGACAATTCAAGGAAAGCTTAAAGCAAAGGAAGGCACGGTCAGGCGAGATAAGGCTAAGGCACGACAACGCAAGGCTACGCAATGCACGGAAGGCAAGCAAAGAGTAACAGAAGGTAAGGAAGGCAAGGGAAAGCAAGGAAAGGCAATGGTAACGGAAGGAACGGCACGGCAAGGGGAAACAAGGCTAAGGCACGACAACGCACGCTAGGCAATGCACGGCAAGGCAAGGAAAGGGTAACGCATGGGAAAGCACGGTCAGGCGAGGCAAGGCTAAGGCACGACAACGCAAGGCTAGGCAATGCACGGAAAGCAAGCAAAGAGTAACAGAACGCAAGGAAGGCAAGGGAAAGCAAGGGAAGGCAAGGGTAACGGAAGGAACGGCACGGCAAGGGGAAACAAGGCTAAGGCACGACAACGCACGGCTAGGCAATGCACGGCAAGGCAAGGAAAGGGTAACGCAGGGGAAGGCACGGTCAGGTGAGGCAAGGATAAGGCACGACAATGCAAGGCTAGGCAATGCACGGCAAGGCAAGGAAAGAGTAACGGAAGGAAAGGAAGGCAAGGCAAAGCCAGGCAAGGCAAGTGTAACAAAAGGCACGCAACGGCAAGGGGAAACAAGGCTAAGGCACGAAAACACACGGCTAGGAAATGCACGGCAAGGCAAGGAAAGGGTAACGCAAGGCAAGGCACGGTGAGGCTAGGCAAGGTTAATGCACGACAACGCAAGGCTAGGCAATGCACGACAATGCAAGTAAAGCTTAAAGCAAAGGAAGGCACGGCCAGAAGAGATAAGGCTAAGGCACGACAACGCAAGGCTAGGCAATGCAGGGAAGGCAAGGAACGAGTAACGGAAGGTAAGGAAGGCAAAGGAAAGCAAGGAAAGGCAATGGTAACGGAAGGAACGGCACGGCAAGGGGAAACAAGTCTAAGGCACGACAACGCACGCTAGGCAATGCACGGCAAGGGAAGGAAAGGGTAACGCATGGGAAAGAACGGTCAGGGGAGGCAACGCTAAGGCACGACAACGCAAGGCTTGGCAATGCACGGAAGGCAAGCAAAGACTAACGGAAGGTAAGGAAGGCAAGGGAAAGCAAGGAAAGGCAATGGTAACGGAAGGAACGGCACGGCAAGGGGAAACAAGGCTAAGGCACGACAACGCACGCTAGGCAATGCACGGCAAGGCAAGGAAAGGGTAACGCATGGGAAAGCACGGTCAGGCGATGCAAGGCTTAGGCATGACAACGCAAGGCTAGGCAATGCACGGAAAGCAAGCAAAGAGTAACGGAACGCAAGGAAGGCAAGTGAAAGCAAGGGAAGGCAAGGGTAACGGGAGGAACGGCACGGCAAGGGGTAACAAGGCTAAGGCACGGCAACGCAGGGCTAGGCAATGCAAGGCAAGGCAAGGAAAGGGTAACGCATGGGAAAGCACGTTCAGGCGAGGCAAGGCTGAGGCACGACAACGCAAGGCTACGCAATGCACGGAAGGCTAGCAAAGTGTAACGGAAGGTAAGGAAGGCAAGGGAAAGCAAAGAAAGGCAAGTGTAACGGAAGGAACGGCACGGCAAGGGGAAACAAGGCTAAGGCACGACAACGCACGGCTAGGCAATGCACGACACGGCAAGCAAAGGGTAACGCAAGGAAAGGCACGGTGAGGCTAGGCAAGGCTAATGCACGAAAACGCAAGGCTAGGCGATGCACGACAATGCAAGGAAACTTAAAGCAAAGGAAGGCAAGGTCAGGCGAGATAAGGCTAAGGCACGACAAGGCAAGGCTAGGAAATTCAGGGAAGGCAAGCAAAGAGTAACGGAAGGTAAGCAAGGCAAGGAAAAGGAAGGAAAGGCCAGGGTAACGGAAGGAACGGCACGGCAAGTGGAAAGAAGTCTAAGGCACGACACTGAACGCTAGGCAATGAACGGCAAGGCAAGGAAAGGGTAACGCATTTGAAAGCACGGTCAGGCGAGGCAACGCTAAGGCACGACAACGCAAGGCTAGGCAATGCACGGAAGGCAAGCAAAGAGTAACGGAAGGTAAGGAAGGCAAGGGAAAGGAAGGAAAGGCAAGTGTAACGGAAGGAACGGCACGGCAAGGGGAAACAAGGCTAAGGCACGACAACGCACGGCTAGGCAATGCACAACAAGGCAAGGAAAGGGTAACGCATGGTAAAGCACGGTCAGGCGATGCAAGGCTAAGGCATGACAACGCAAGGCTAGGCAATGCACGGAAAGCAAGCAAAGAGTAACGGAACGCAAGGAAGGCAAGGGAAAGCAAGGGAAGGCAAGGGTAACGGAAGGAACGGCACGGCAAGGGGTAACAAGGCTAAGGCACGGCAACGCAGGTCTAGGCAATGCACGGCAAGGCAAGGAAAGGGTAATGCAGGGGAAGGCACGGTCAGGTGAGGCAAGGACAAGGCACGACAATGCAAGGCTAGGCAATGCACGGCAAGGCAAGGAAAGAGTAACGGAAGGAAAGGAAGGCAAGGCAAAGCCAGGCAAGGCAAGTGTAACAAAAGGCACGCCACGGCAAGGGGAAACAAGGCTAAGGCACGACAACGCACGGCTAGGCAATGCACGGCAAGGCAAGGAAAGGGTAACGCAAGGCAAGGCACGGTGAGGCTAGGCAAGGCTAAGGCACGACAACGCAAGGCTAGGCAATGCACGGAAGGCAAGCAAAGAGTAACGGAAGGTAAGGAAGGCAAGGGAAAGCAAGGAAAGGCAATGGTAACGGAAGCAACGGCACGGCAAGGCAAACAAGGCTAAGGCACGACAACGCACGCTAGGCAATGCACGGCAAGGCAAGGAAAGGGTAACGCATGGGAAAGCACGGTCAGGCGAGGCAAGGCTAAGGCATGACAACGCAAGGCTAGGCAATGCACGGAAATCAAGCAAAGAGTAACGGAACGTAAGGAAGGCAAGGGAAAGCAAGGGAAGGCAAGGGTAATGGAAGGAACGTCACGGCAAGGGGAAACAAGGCTAAGGCACGGCAACGTAGGCTAGGCAATGCACGGCAAGGCAAGGAAAGGGTAACGCATGGGAAAGCACGTTCAGGCGAGGCAAGGCTAAGGCACGACAACGCAAGGCTACGCAATGCACGGAAGGCTAGCAAAGAGTAACGGAATGTAAGGAAGGCAAGGGAAAGCAAAGAAAGGCAAGTGTAACGGAAGGAACGGCACGGCAAGGGGTAACAAGGCTAAGGCACGGCAACACAGGGCTAGGCAATGCACGGCAAGGCAAGGAAAGGGTAATGCAGGGGAAGGCACGGTCAGGTGAGGCAAGGATAAGGCACGACAATGCAAGGCTAGGCAATGCACGGCAAGGCAAGGAAAGAGTAACGGAAGGAAAGGAAGGCAAGGCAAAGCCAGGCAAGGCAAGTGTAACAAAAGGCACGCCACGGCAAGGGGAAACAAGGCTAAGGCACGACAACGCACGGCTAGGCAATGCACGGCAAGGCAAGGAAAGGGTAACGCAAGGCAAGGCACGGTGAGGCTAGGCAAGGCTAAGGCACGACAACGCAAGGCTAGGCAATGCACGGAAGGCAAGCAAAGAGTAACGGAAGGTAAGGAAGGCAAGGGAAAGCAAGGAAAGGCAATGGTAACGGAAGGAACGGCACGGCAAGGGGAAACAAGGCTAAGGCACGACAACGCACAGCTAGGCAATGCACGGCAAGGCAAGGAAAGAGTAACGGAAGGAAAGGAAGGCAAGGCAAAGCCAAGCAAGGCAAGTGTAACAAAAGGCACGCAACGGCAAGGGGAAACAAGGCTAAGGCACGACAACACACGGCTAGGAAATGCACGGCAAGGCAAGGAAAGGGTAACGCAAGGCAAGGCACGGTGAGGCTAGGGAAGGCTAATGCACGACAACGCAAGGCTAGGCAATGCACGACAATGCAAGTAAAGCTTAAAGCAAAGGAAGGCACGGCCAGAAGAGATAAGGCTAAGGCACGACAACGCAAGGCTAGGCAATGCAGGGAAGGCAAGGAAAGAGTAACGGAAGGTAAGGAAGGCAAAGGAAAGCAAGGAAAGTCAATGGTAACGGAAGGAACGGCACGGCAAGGGGAAACAATTCTAAGGCACGACAACGCACACTAGGCAATGCACGGCAAGGGAAGGAAAGGGTAACGCAGGGGAAAGAACGGTCAGGGGAGGCAAGGCTAAGGCACGACAACGCAAGGCTTGACAATGCACGGAAGGCAAGCAAAGAGTAACGGAAGGTAAGGAAGGCAAGGGAAAGCAAGGAAAGGCAATGGTAACGGAAGGAACTGCACGGCAAGGGGAAACAAGGCTAAGGCACGGCAACGCAGGCTGGGCAATGCACGGCAAGGTAAAGAAAGGGTAACGCATGGGAAAGCACGTTCAGGCGAGGCAATGCTAAGGCACGACAACGCAAGGCTAGGCAATGCACGGAAGACAAGCAAAGAGAAACGGAAGGTAAGGAAGGCAAGGGAAAGCAAAGAAAGGCAAGTGTAACGGAAGGACCGGCACGGCAAGGGGAAACAAGGCTAAGGCACGACAACGCACGGCTAGGTAATGCACGGCAAGGCAAGCAAAGGGTAACGCAAGGCAAGGCACGGTGAGGCTAGGCAAGGCTAATGCACGAAAACGCAAGGCTAGGCAATGCACGACAATGCAAGGAAAGCTTAAAGTAAAGGAAGGCAAGGTCAGGCGAGATAAGGCAAAGGCACGACAACGCAAGGCTAGGCAATTCAGGGAAGGCAAGCAAAGAGTAACGGAAGGTAAGCAAGGCAAGGAAAAGCAAGGAAAGGCAAGGGAAACGGAAGGAACGGCACGGCAAGGGGAAACAAGTCTAAGGCACGACACCGAACGCTAGGCATTGAACGGCAAGGCAAGGAAAGGGTAACGCATGGGAAAGCACGGTCAGGCGAGGCAAGGCTAAGGCACGACAACGCAAGGCTAGGCAATGCACGGAAGGCAAGCAAAGAGTAACGGAAGGTAAGGAAGGCAAGGGAAAGGAAGGAACGGCACGGCAAGGGGAAACAAGTCTAAGGCACGACAACGCAGGTCTAGGCAATGCACGGCAAGGCAAGGAAAGAGTAACGGAAGGAAAGGAAGGCAAGGCAAAGGCAGGCAAGGCAAGTGTAACAAAAGGCACGCAACGGCTAGGGGAAACAAGGCTAAGGCACGACAACACACGGCTAGGAAATGCACGGCAAGGCAAGGAAAGGGTAACGGAAGGCAAGGTACGGTGAGGCTAGGCAAGGCTAATGCACGAAAACGCAAGGCTAGGCAATGCACGACAATGCAAGTAAAGCTTAAAGCAAAGGAAGGCACGGTCAGGCGAGATAAGGCTAAGGCACGACAACGCAAGGCTAGGCAATGCAGGGAAGGCAAGCAAAGAGTAACGGAAGGTAAGCAAGGCAAGGAAAAGCAAGGAAAGGCAAGGGAAACGGAAGGAACGGCACGGCAAGGGGAAACAAGTCTAAGGCACGACACCGAACGCTAGGCATTGAACGGCAAGGCAAGGAAAGGGTAACGCATGGGAAAGCACGGTCAGGCGAGGCAAGGCTAAGGAAAGCCAACGCAAGGCTAGGCAATGCACGGAAAGCAAGCAAGGAGTAACGGAATGCAAGGAAGGAAAGGGAAAGCAAGGGAAGGTAAGGGTAACGGAAGGAACGGCACTGCAAGGGTTAACAAGGCTAAGGCACTACAACACACGGCTAGGAAATGCACGGCAAGGCAAGGAAAGGGTAACGCAAGGCAAGCCACGGTGAGGCTAGGCAAGGTTAATGCACGACAACGCAAGGCTAGGCAATGCACGACAATGCAAGGAAAGCTTAAAGCAAAGGAAGGCAAGGTCAGGCGAGATAAGGCAAAGGCACGACAACGCAAGGCTAGGCAATTCAGGGAAGGCAAGCAAAGAGTAACGGAAGGTAAGCAAGGCAAGGAAAAGCAAGGAAAGGCAAGGGCAACGGAAGGAACGGCACGGCAAGGGGAAACAAGTCTAAGGCACGACACCGAACGCTAGGCATTGAACGGCAAGGCAAGGAAAGGGTAACGCATGGGAAAGCACGGTCAGGCGAGGCAAGGCTAAGGCACGACAACGCAAGGCTAGGCAATGCACGGAAGGCAAGCAAAGAGTAACGGAAGGTAAGGAAGGCAAGGGAAAGGAAGGAACGGCACGGCAAGGGGAAACAAGTCTAAGGCACGACAACGCAGGGCTAGGCAATGCACGGCAAGGCAAGGAAAGAGTAACGGAAGGAAAGGAAGGCAAGGCAACGGCAGGCAAGGCAAGTGTAACAAAATGCACGCAACGGCAAGGGGAAACAAGGCTAAGGGACGACAACACACGGCTAGGAAATGCACGGCAAGGCAAGGAAAGGGTAACGGAAGGCAAGGGACGGTGAGGCTAGGCAAGGCTAATGCACGACAACGCAAGGCTAGGCAATGCACGACAATGCAAGTAAAGCTTAAAGCAAAGGAAGGCACGGTCAGGCGAGATAAGGCTAAGGCACGACAACGCAAGGCTAGGCAATGCAGGGACGGCAAGCAAAGAATAACGGAAGGTAAGGAAGGCAAGGGAAAGCAAAGAAAGGCAAGTGTAACGGAAGGAACGGCACGGCAAGGGGAAACAAGTCTAAGGCACGACAACGCACGCTAGGCAATGCGCGGCAAGGCAAGCAAAGGGTAACGCATGGGAAAGCACGGTCAGGCGAGGCAAGGATAAGGAAAGCCAACGCAAGGCTAGGCAATGCACGGAAAGCAAGCAAGGAGTAACGGAATGCAAGGAAGGAAAGGGAAAGCAAGGGAAGGTAAGGGTAACGGAAGGAACGGCACTGCAAGGGTTAACAAGGCTAAGGCACGACAACACACGGCTAGGAAATGCACGGCAAGGCAAGGAAAGGGTAACGCAAGGCAAGCCACGGTGAGGCTAGGCAAGGTTAATGCACGACAACGCAAGGCTAGGCAATGCACGACAATGCAAGGAAAGCTTGAAGGAAAGGAAGGCACGGTCAGGCGAGATAAGGCTAAGGCACGACAACGCAAGTCTAGGCAATGCACGGAAGGCAAACATAGAGTAACGGCAGGTAAGGAAGGCAAGGGAAAGCAAAGAAAGGCAATGGTAACGGAAGGAACGGCACGGCAAGGGGAAACAAGGCTAAGGCACGACAACGCACGCTAGGCAATGCACGTAAAGGCAAGGAAAGGGTAACGCATGGGAAAGCACGGTCAGGCGAGGCAAGGCTAAGGCACGACAACTCAAGGCTAGGCAATGCACTGAAGGCAAGCAAAGAGTAACGGAAAGTAAGGAAGGAAAGGCAAAGCAAAGAAAGGCAAGTGTAACGGAAGGAACGGCACGGCAAGGGGAAACAAGGCTAAGGCACGACAACGCACGGCTAGGCAATGCACGGCAAGGCAAGCAAAGGGTAACGCAAGTAAAGGCACGGTGAGGCTAGGCAAGGCTAATGCACGAAAACGCATGGCTAGGCAATGCACGACAATGCAAGGAAAGCTTAAAGCAAAGGAAGGCACGGTCAGGCGAGATAAGACTAAGGCACGACAACGCAAGGCTAGGCAATGCAGGGAAGGCAAGGAAAGAGTAACGGAAGGTAAGGAAGGCAAAGGAAAGCAAGGAAAGGCAATGGTAACGGAAGGAACGGCACGGCAAGGGGAAACAAGTCTAAGACACGACAACGCACGCTAGGCAATGCACGGCAAGGGAAGTAAAGCGTAACGCATGGGAAAGAACGGTCAGGGGAGGCAACGCTAAGGCACGACAACGCAAGGCTTGGCAATTCACGGAAGGCAAGCAAAGAGTAACGGAAGGTAAGGAAGGCAAGGGAAAGCAAGGAAAGGCAATGGTAACGGAAGGAACGGCACGGCAAGGGGAAACAAGGCTAAGGCACGACAACGCACGCTAGGCAATGCACGGCAAGGCAAGGAAAGGGTAACGCATGGGAAAGCACGGTGAGGCGATGCAAGGCTAAGGCATGACAACGCAAGGCTAGGCAATGCACGGAAAGCAAGCAAAGAGTAACGGAACGCAAGGAAGGTAAGGGAAAGCAAGGGAAGGCAAGGGTAACGGGAGGAACGGCACGGCAAGGGGTAACAAGGCTAAGGCACGGCAACGCAGGGCTAGGCAATGCAAGGCAAGGCAAGGAAAGGGTAACGCAGGGGAAGGCACGGTCAGGTGAGGCAAGGATAAGGCACGACAATGCAAGGCTAGGCAATGCACGGCAAGGCAAGGAAAGAGTAACGGAAGGAAAGGAAGGCAAGTCAAAGCCAGGCAAGGCAAGTGTAACAAAAGGCACGCCATGGCAAGGGGAAACAAGGCTAAGGCACGACAACGCACGGCTAGGCATTGCACGGCAAGGCAAGGAAAGGGTAACGCAAGGCAAGGCACGGTGAGGCTAGGCAAGGCTAATGCACAACAATGCAAGGCTGGGCAATGCACGACAATGCAAGGAAAGCTTAAAGCAAAGGAAGGCACGGTCAGGCGAGATAAGGCTAAGGCACGACAACGCAAGGCTACGCAATGCAGGGAAGGGAAGCAAAGAGTAACGGAAGGTAAGCAAGGCAAGGAAAAGCAAGGAAAGGCAAGGGTAACGGAAGGAACTGCACGGCAAGGGGAAACAAGTCTAAGGCATGACACCGAACGCTAGGCATTGAACGGCAAGGCAAGGAAAGGGTAACGCATGGGAAAGCACGGTCAGGCGAGGCAAGGCTAAGGCACGACAACGCAAGGCTAGGCAATGCACGGAAGGCAAGCAAAGAGTAACGGAAGGTAAGGAAGGCAAGGGAAAGGAAGGAACGGCACGGCAAGGGGAAACAAGTCTAAGGCACGACAACGCAGGGCTAGGCAATGCACGGCAAGGCAAGGAAAGAGTAACGGAAGGAAAGGAAGGCAAGGCAAAGGCAGGCAAGGCAAGTGTAACAAAAGGCACGCAACGGCAAGGGGAAACAAGGCTAAGGGACGACAACACACGGCTAGGAAATGCACGGCAAGGCAAGGAAAGGGTAACGGAAGGCAAGGTACGGTGAGGCTAGGCAAGGCTAATGCACGACAACGCAAGGCTAGGCAATGCACGACAATGCAAGTAAAGCTTAAAGCAAAGGAAGGCACGGTCAGGCGAGATAAGGCTAAGGCACGACAACGCAAGGCTAGGCAATGCAGGGACGGCAAGCAAAGAATAACGGAAGGTAAGGAAGGCAAGGGAAAGCAAGGAAAGGCAATGGTAACGGAAGGAACGGCACGGCAAGGGGAAACAAGTCTAAGGCACGACAACGCACGCTAGGCAATGCACGGCAAGGCAAGGAAAGGGTAACGCATGGGAAAGCACGGTCAGGGGAGGCAAGGCTAAGGCACGACAACGCAAGGCTTGGCAATGCACGGAAGGCAAGCAAAGAGTAACGGAAGGTAAGGAAGGCAAGGGAAAGCAAAGAAAGGCAAGTGTAACGGAAGAACCGCACGGCAAGAGGAAACAAGGCTAAGGCACGACAACGCACGCTAGGCAATGCGCGGCAAGGCAAGCAAAGGGTAACGCATGGGAAAGCACGGTCAGGCGAGGCAAGGATAAGGAAAGCCAACGCAAGGCTAGGCAATGCACGGAAAGCAAGCAAGGAGTAACGGAATGCAAGGAAGGAAAGGGAAAGCAAGGGAAGGTAAGGGTAACGGAAGGAACGGCACTGCAAGGGTTAACAAGGCTAAGGCACGACAACACACGGCTAGGAAATGCACGGCAAGGCAAGGAAAGGGTAACGCAAGGCAAGCCACGGTGAGGCTAGGCAAGGTTAATGCACGACAACGCAAGGCTAGGCAATGCACGACAATGCAAGGAAAGCTTGAAGGAAAGGAAGGCACGGTCAGGCGAGATAAGGCTAAGGCACGACAACGCAAGTCTAGGCAATGCACGGAAGGCAAACATAGAGTAACGGCAGGTAAGGAAGGCAAGGGAAAGCAAAGAAAGGCAATGGTAACGGAAGGAACGGCACGGCAAGGGGAAACAAGGCTAAGGCACGACAACGCACGCTAGGCAATGCACGTAAAGGCAAGGAAAGGGTAACGCATGGGAAAGCACGGTCAGGCGAGGCAAGGCTAAGGCACGACAACTCAAGGCTAGGCAATGCACTGAAGGCAAGCAAAGAGTAACGGAAAGTAAGGAAGGAAAGGCAAAGCAAAGAAAGGCAAGTGTAACGGAAGGAACGGCACGGCAAGGGGAAACAAGGCTAAGGCACGACAACGCACGGCTAGGCAATGCACGGCAAGGCAAGCAAAGGGTAACGCAAGTAAAGGCACGGTGAGGCTAGGCAAGGCTAATGCACGAAAACGCATGGCTAGGCAATGCACGACAATGCAAGGAAAGCTTAAAGCAAAGGAAGGCACGGTCAGGCGAGATAAGACTAAGGCACGACAACGCAAGGCTAGGCAATGCAGGGAAGGCAAGGAAAGAGTAACGGAAGGTAAGGAAGGCAAAGGAAAGCAAGGAAAGGCAATGGTAACGGAAGGAACGGCACGGCAAGGGGAAACAAGTCTAAGACACGACAACGCACGCTAGGCAATGCACGGCAAGGGAAGTAAAGCGTAACGCATGGGAAAGAACGGTCAGGGGAGGCAACGCTAAGGCACGACAACGCAAGGCTTGGCAATTCACGGAAGGCAAGCAAAGAGTAACGGAAGGTAAGGAAGGCAAGGGAAAGCAAGGAAAGGCAATGGTAACGGAAGGAACGGCACGGCAAGGGGAAACAAGGCTAAGGCACGACAACGCACGCTAGGCAATGCACGGCAAGGCAAGGAAAGGGTAACGCATGGGAAAGCACGGTCAGGCGATGCAAGGCTAAGGCATGACAACGCAAGGCTAGGCAATGCACGGAAAGCAAGCAAAGAGTAACGGAACGCAAGGAAGGTAAGGGAAAGCAAGGGAAGGCAAGGGTAACGGGAGGAACGGCACGGCAAGGGGTAACAAGGCTAAGGCACGGCAACGCAGGGCTAGGCAATGCAAGGCAAGGCAAGGAAAGGGTAACGCAGGGGAAGGCACGGTCAGGTGAGGCAAGGATAAGGCACGACAATGCAAGGCTAGGCAATGCACGGCAAGGCAAGGAAAGAGTAACGGAAGGAAAGGAAGGCAAGTCAAAGCCAGGCAAGGCAAGTGTAACAAAAGGCACGCCATGGCAAGGGGAAACAAGGCTAAGGCACGACAACGCACGGCTAGGCATTGCACGGCAAGGCAAGGAAAGGGTAACGCAAGGCAAGGCACGGTGAGGCTAGGCAAGGCTAATGCACGACAATGCAAGGCTGGGCAATGCACGACAATGCAAGGAAAGCTTAAAGCAAAGGAAGGCACGGTCAGGCGAGATAAGGCTAAGGCACGACAACGCAAGGCTACGCAATGCAGGGAAGGGAAGCAAAGAGTAACGGAAGGTAAGCAAGGCAAGGAAAAGCAAGGAAAGGCAAGGGTAACGGAAGGAACTGCACGGCAAGGGGAAACAAGTCTAAGGCATGACACCGAACGCTAGGCATTGAACGGCAAGGCAAGGAAAGGGTAACGCATGGGAAAGCACGGTCAGGCGAGGCAAGGCTAAGGCACGACAACGCAAGGCTAGGCAATGCACGGAAGGCAAGCAAAGAGTAACGGAAGGTAAGGAAGGCAAGGGAAAGGAAGGAACGGCACGGCAAGGGGAAACAAGTCTAAGGCACGACAACGCAGGGCTAGGCAATGCACGGCAAGGCAAGGAAAGAGTAACGGAAGGAAAGGAAGGCAAGGCAAAGGCAGGCAAGGCAAGTGTAACAAAAGGCACGCAACGGCAAGGGGAAACAAGGCTAAGGGACGACAACACACGGCTAGGAAATGCACGGCAAGGCAAGCAAAGGGTAACGCAAGTAAAGGCACGGTGAGGCTAGGCAAGGCTAATGCACGAAAACGCATGGCTAGGCAATGCACGACAATGCAAGGAAAGCTTAAAGCAAAGGAAGGCACGGTCAGGCGAGATAAGACTAAGGCACGACAACGCAAGGCTAGGCAATGCAGGGAAGGCAAGGAAAGAGTAACGGAAGGTAAGGAAGGCAAAGGAAAGCAAGGAAAGGCAATGGTAACGGAAGGAACGGCACGGCAAGGGGAAACAAGTCTAAGGCACGACAACGCACGCTAGGCAATGCACGGCAAGGGAAGTAAAGCGTAACGCATGGGAAAGAACGGTCAGGGGAGGCAACGCTAAGGCACGACAACGCAAGGCTTGGCAATTCACGGAAGGCAAGCAAAGAGTAACGGAAGGTAAGGAAGGCAAGGGAAAGCAAGGAAAGGCAATGGTAACGGAAGGAACGGCACGGCAAGGGGAAACAAGGCTAAGGCACGACAACGCACGCTAGGCAATGCACGGCAAGGCAAGGAAAGGGTAACGCATGGGAAAGCACGGTCAGGCGATGCAAGGCTAAGGCATGACAACGCAAGGCTAGGCAATGCACGGAAAGCAAGCAAAGAGTAACGGAACGCAAGGAAGGTAAGGGAAAGCAAGGGAAGGCAAGGGTAACGGGAGGAACGGCACGGCAAGGGGTAACAAGGCTAAGGCACGGCAACGCAGGGCTAGGCAATGCAAGGCAAGGCAAGGAAAGGGTAACGCAGGGGAAGGCACGGTCAGGTGAGGCAAGGATAAGGCACGACAATGCAAGGCTAGGCAATGCACGGCAAGGCAAGGAAAGAGTAACGGAAGGAAAGGAAGGCAAGTCAAAGCCAGGCAAGGCAAGTGTAACAAAAGGCACGCCATGGCAAGGGGAAACAAGGCTAAGGCACGACAACGCACGGCTAGGCATTGCACGGCAAGGCAAGGAAAGGGTAACGCAAGGCAAGGCACGGTGAGGCTAGGCAAGGCTAATGCACGACAATGCAAGGCTGGGCAATGCACGACAATGCAAGGAAAGCTTAAAGCAAAGGAAGGCACGGTCAGGCGAGATAAGGCTAAGGCACGACAACGCAAGGCTACGCAATGCAGGGAAGGGAAGCAAAGAGTAACGGAAGGTAAGCAAGGCAAGGAAAAGCAAGGAAAGGCAAGGGTAACGGAAGGAACTGCACGGCAAGGGGAAACAAGTCTAAGGCATGACACCGAACGCTAGGCATTGAACGGCAAGGCAAGGAAAGGGTAACGCATGGGAAAGCACGGTCAGGCGAGGCAAGGCTAAGGCACGACAACGCAAGGCTAGGCAATGCACGGAAGGCAAGCAAAGAGTAACGGAAGGTAAGGAAGGCAAGGGAAAGGAAGGAACGGCACGGCAAGGGGAAACAAGTCTAAGGCACGACAACGCAGGGCTAGGCAATGCACGGCAAGGCAAGGAAAGAGTAACGGAAGGAAAGGAAGGCAAGGCAAAGGCAGGCAAGGCAAGTGTAACAAAAGGCACGCAACGGCAAGGGGAAACAAGGCTAAGGGACGACAACACACGGCTAGGAAATGCACGGCAAGGCAAGGAAAGGGTAACGGAAGGCAAGGTACGGTGAGGCTAGGCAAGGCTAATGCACGACAACGCAAGGCTAGGCAATGCACGACAATGCAAGTAAAGCTTAAAGCAAAGGAAGGCACGGTCAGGCGAGATAAGGCTAAGGCACGACAACGCAAGGCTAGGCAATGCAGGGACGGCAAGCAAAGAATAACGGAAGGTAAGGAAGGCAAGGGAAAGCAAGGAAAGGCAATGGTAACGGAAGGAACGGCACGGCAAGGGGAAACAAGTCTAAGGCACGACAACGCACGCTAGGCAATGCACGGCAAGGCAAGGAAAGGGTAACGCATGGGAAAGCACGGTCAGGGGAGGCAAGGCTAAGGCACGACAACGCAAGGCTTGGCAATGCACGGAAGGCAAGCAAAGAGTAACGGAAGGTAAGGAAGGCAAGGGAAAGCAAAGAAAGGCAAGTGTAACGGAAGAACCGCACGGCAAGAGGAAACAAGGCTAAGGCACGACAACGCACGCTAGGCAATGCGCGGCAAGGCAAGCAAAGGGTAACGCATGGGAAAGCACGGTCAGGCGAGGCAAGGATAAGGAAAGCCAACGCAAGGCTAGGCAATGCACGGAAAGCAAGCAAGGAGTAACGGAATGCAAGGAAGGAAAGGGAAAGCAAGGGAAGGTAAGGGTAACGGAAGGAACGGCACTGCAAGGGTTAACAAGGCTAAGGCACGACAACACACGGCTAGGAAATGCACGGCAAGGCAAGGAAAGGGTAACGCAAGGCAAGCCACGGTGAGGCTAGGCAAGGTTAATGCACGACAACGCAAGGCTAGGCAATGCACGACAATGCAAGGAAAGCTTAACGGAAGGAAAGGAAGGCACGGTCAGGCGAGATAAGGCTAAGGCACGACAACGCAAGGCTAGGCAATGCACGGAAGGCAAACATAGAGTAACGGCAGGTAAGGAAGGCAAGGGAAAGCAAAGAAAGGCAATGGTAACGGAAGGAACGGCACGGCAAGGGGAAACAAGGCTAAGGCACGACAACGCACGCTAGGCAATGCACGTAAAGGCAAGGAAAGGGTAACGCATGGGAAAGCACGGTCAGGCGAGGCAAGGCTAAGGCACGACAACTCAAGGCTAGGCAATGCACGGAAGGCAAGCAAAGAGTAACGGAAAGTAAGGAAGGAAAGGCAAAGCAAAGAAAGGCAAGTGTAACCGAAGGAACGGCACGGCAAGGGGAAACAAGGCTAAGGCACGACAACGCACGGCTAGGCAATGCACGGCAAGGCAAGCAAAGGGTAACGCAAGTAAAGGCACGGTGAGGCTAGGCAAGGCTAATGCACGAAAACGCAAGGCTAGGCAATGCACGACAATGCAAGGAAAGCTTAAAGCAAAGGAAGGCACGGTCAGGCGAGATAAGACTAAGGCACGACAACGCAAGGCTAGGCAATGCAGGGAAGGCAAGGAAAGAGTAACGGAAGGTAAGGAAGGCAAAGCAAAGCAAGGAAAGGCAAAGGTAACGGAAGGAACGGCACGGCAAGGGGAAACAAGTCTAAGGCACGACAACGCACGCTAGGCAATGCACGGCAAGGGAAGGAAAGCGTAACGCATGGGAAAGAACGTTCAGGCGAGGCAAGGCTAAGGCACGACAACGCAAGGCTAGGCAATGCACGGAAGGCAAGCAAAGAGTAACGGAAGGTAAGGAAGGCAAGGGAAAGCAAAGAAATGCAAGTGTAACCGAAGGAACTGCACGGCAAGGGGAAACAAGGCTAAGGCACGACAACGCACGGCTAGGCAATGCACGGCAAGGCAAGCAAAGGGTAACGCAAGGCAAGGCACGGTGAGGCTACGCAAGGCTAATGCACGAAAACGCAAGGCTAGGCAATGCACGACAATGCAAGGAAAGCTTAAAGCAAAGGAAGGCAAGGTCAGGCGAGATAAGGCAAAGGCACGACAACGCAAGGCTAGGCAAATCAGGGAAGGCAAGCAAAGAGTAACGGAAGGTAAGCAAGGCAAGGAAAAGGAAGGAAAGGCCAGGGTAACGGAAGGAACGGCACGGCAAGGGGAAACAAGTCTAAGGCACGACACCGAACGCGAGGCAATGAACGGCAAGGCAAGGAAAGGGTAACGCATTTGAAAGCACGGTCAGGCGAGGCAACGCTAAGGCACGACAACGCAAGGCTAGGCAATGCACGGCAAGGCAAGGAAAGGGTAACGCATTTGAAAGCACGGTAAGGTGAGGCAAGGATAAGGCACGACAATGCAAGGCTAGGCAATGCACGGCAAGGCAAGGAAAGAGTAACGGAAGGAAAGGAAGGCAAGGCAAAGCCAGGCAAGGCAAGTGTAACAAAAGGCACGCCACGGCAAGGGGAATCAAGGCTAAGGCACGACAACGCACGGCTAGGCAATGCACGGCAAGGCAAGGAAAGGGTAACGCAAGGCAAGGCACGGTGAGGCTAGGCAAGGCTAATGCACGACAACGCAAGGCTAGGCAATGCACGACAATGCAAGGAAAGCTTAAAGCAAAGGAAGGCACGGTCAGGCGAGATAAGGCTAAGGCACTACAACGCAAGGCTAGGCAATGCACGGAAGCCAAGCAAAGAGTAACGGAAGGTAAGGAAGGCAAGGGAAAGCAAGGAAAGGCAAGTGTAACGGAAGGAACGGCACGGCAAGGGGAAACAAGGCTAAGGCACGACAACTCACGCTAGGCAATGCACGGCAAGGCAAGGAAATGGTAACGCATGGGAAAGCACGGTCAGGCGAAGCAAGCCTAAGGCATGACAACGCAAGGCTAGGCAATGCACGGAAAGCAAGCAAAGAGTAACGGAACGCAAGGAAGGCAAGGGAAAGCAAGGAAAGGCAAGGGTAAGGGAAGGAACGGCACGGCAAGGGGTAACAAGGCTAAGGCACGACAACGCAGGGCGAGGCAATGCACGGCAAGGCAAGGAAACAGTAACGCAACGAAAGGAAGGCAAGGCAAAGCCAGGCAAGGCAAGTGTAACAAAAGGCACGCAACGGCAAGGGGAAACAAGGCTAAGGCACGACAACGCACGCTAGGCAATGCACGGCAAGGCAAGGAAAGGGTAACGCATGGGAAAGCACGGTCAGGCGAGGCAAGCCTAAGGCATGAAAACGCAAGGCTAGGCAATGCACGCAAAGCAAGCAAAGAGTAACGGAACGCAAGGAAGGCAAGGGAAAGCAAGGGAAGGCAAGGGTAACGGAAGGAACGGCACGGCAAGGGGTAACAAGGGTAAGGCACGACAACGCAGGGCTAGGCAATGCACGGCAAGGCAAGGAAAGAGTAACGGAAGGAAAGGAAGGCAAGGCAAAGCCAGGCAAGGCAAGTGTAATAAAAGGCACGCAACGGCAAGGGGAAACAAGGCTAAGGCACGACAACACACGGCTAGGAAATGCACGGCAAGGCAAGGAAAGGGTAACGGAAGGCAAGGCACGGTGAGGCTAGGCAAGGCTAATGCACGACAACGCAAGGCTAGGCAATGCACGACAATGCAAGTAAAGCTTAAAGCAAAGGAAGGCACGGTCAGGCGAGATAACGCTAAGGCACGACAACGCAAGGCTAGGTAATGCAGGGAAGGCAAGCAAAGAGTAACGGAAGGTAAGGAAGGCAAGGGAAAGCAAGGAAAGGCAATGGTAACGGAAGGAATGGCACGGCAAGGGGAAACAAGGCTAAGGCACGACAACGCACGCTAGGCAATGCACGGCAAGCCAAGGAAAGGGTAACGCATGGGAAAGCACTGTCAGGGGAGGCAAGGCTAAGGCACGACAACGCAAGGCTTGGCAATGCACGGAAGGCAAGCAAAGAGTAACGGAAGGTAAGGAAGGCAAGGGAAAGCAAAGAAAGGCAAGTGTAACGGAAGGAACGGCACGGCAAGGGGAAACAAGTCTAAGGCACGACAACACACGGCTAGGAAATGCACGGCAAGGCAAGGAAAGGGTAACGCAAGGCAAGGCACGGTGAGGCTAGGCAAGGTTAATGCACGACAACGCTAGGCTACGCAATGCACGACAATGCAAGGAAAGCTTAAAGGAAAGGAAGGCACGGTCAGGCGAGATAAGGCTAAGTCACGACAACGCAAGGCTAGGCAATGCACGGAAGGCAAGCAAAGAGTAACGGAAGGTAAGGAAGGCAAGGGAAAGCAAGGAAAGGCAATGGTAACGGAAGGAACGGCACGGCAAGGGGAAACAAGGCTAAGGCACGACAACGCACGCTAGGCAATGCACGGCAAGGCAAGGAAAGGGTAACGCATGGGAAAGCACGGTCAGGCAAGGCAAGGCTAAGGCACGACAACTCAAGGCTAGGCAATGCACGGAAGGCAAGCAAAGAGTAACGGAAGGTAAGGAAGGAAAGGGAAAGCAAAGAAAGTCAAGTGTAACGGAAGGAACCGCACGGCAAGGGGAAACAAGGCTAAGGCACGACAACGCACGGCTAGGCAATGTACGGCAAGGCAAGCAAAGGGTAACGCAAGGAAAGGCACGGTGAGGCTAGGCAAGGCTAATGCACGAAAACGCAAGGCTAGGCAATGCACGACAATGCAAGGAAAGCTTAAAGCAAAGGAAGGCTCGGTCAGGCGAGATAAGGCTAAGGCACGACAACGCAAGGCTAGGCAATGCACGGAAGGCAAGCAAAGAGTAACGGAAGGTAAGGAAGGCAAGGGAAAGCAAGGAAAGGCAATGGTAACGGAAGGAACGGCACGGCAAGGGGAAACAAGGCTAAGGCACGACAACGCACGCTAGGCAATGCACGGCAAGGCAAGGAAAGGGTAACGCATGGGAAAGCACGGTCAGGCTTGGCAAGGCTAAGGCTCGACAACGCAAGGCTAGGCAATGCACGGAAAGCAAGCAAAGAGTAACGGAACGCAAGGAAGGCAAGGGAAAGCAAGGGAAGGTAAGGGTAACGGAAGGAACGGCACGGCAAGGGGAAACAAGGCTAAGGCACGACAACGCACGGCTAGGCAATGCACGGCAAGGCAAGGAAAGAGTAACGGAAGGAAAGTAAGGCAAGGCAAAGCCAAGCAAGGCAAGTGTAACAAAAGGCACGCAACGGCAAGGGGAAACAAGGCTAAGGCACGACAACGCACGGCTAGGCAATGCACGGTGAGGCTAGGCAAGGCTAATGCACGACAACGCAAGGCTAGGCAATGCACGACAATGCAAGTAAAGCTTAAAGCAAAGGAAGGCACGGCCAGAAGAGATAAGGCTAAGGCACGACAACGCAAGGCTAGGCAATGCAGGGAAGGCAAGGAAAGAGTAACGGAAGGTAAGCAAGGCAAGGAAAAGCAAGGAAAGGCAAGGGCAACGGAAGGAACGGCACGGCAAGGGGAAACAAGTCTAAGGCACGACACCGAACGCTAGGCATTGAACGGCAAGGCAAGGAAAGGGTAACGCATGGGAAAGCACGGTCAGGCGAGGCAAGGCTAAGGCACGACAACGCAAGGCTAGGCAATGCACGGAAGGCAAGCAAAGAGTAACGGAAGGTAAGGAAGGCAAGGGAAAGGAAGGAAAGGCACGGCAAGGGGAAACAAGTCTAAGGCACGACAACGCAGGGCTAGGCAATGCACGGCAAGGCAAGGAAAGAGTAACGGAAGGAAAGGAAGGCAAGGCAAAGGCAGGCAAGGCAAGTGTAACAAAAGGCACGCCACGGCAAGGGGAAACAAGGCTAAGGCACGACAACGCACGGCTAGGCAATGCACGGCAAGGCAAGGAAAGGGTAACGCAAGGCAAGGCACGGTGAGGCTAGGCAAGGCTAAGGCACGACAACGCAAGGCTAGGCAATGCACGGAAGGCAAGCAAAGAGTAACGGAAGGTAAGGAAGGCAAGGGAAAGCAAGCAAAGGCAATGGTAACGGAAGGAATGGCACGGCAAGGGGAAACAAGGCTAAGGCACGACAACGCACGCTAGGCAATGCATGGCAAGGCAAGGAAAGGGTAACGCATGGGAAAGCACGGTCAGGCGAGGCAAAGCTAAGGCACGACAACGCAAGGCTAGGCAATGCACGGAAGGCTAGCAAAGAGTAACGGAAAGTAAGGAAGGCAAGGGAAAGCAAAGAAAGGCAAGTGTAACGGAAGGAACGGCACGGCAAGGGGAAACAAGGCTAAGGCACGACAACGCACGGCTAGGCAATGCACGGCATGGCAAGCAAAGGGTAACGCAAGGAAAGGCACGGTGAGGCTAGGCAAGGCTAATGCACGAAAACGCAAGGCTAGGCGATGCACGACAATGCAAGGAAAGGTTAAAGCAAAGGAAGGCAAGGTCAGGCGAGATAAGGCTAAGGCACGACAACGCAAGGCTAGGCAAAGCACGGAAGACAAGCAAAGAGTAACGGAAGGTAAGGAAGGCAAGGGAAAGCAAAGAAAGGCAAGTGTAACGGAAGGAACAGCACGGCAAGGGGAAACAAGGCTAAGGCACGACAACGCACGCTAGGCAATGCACGTCAAGGCAAGGAAAGGGTAACGCATAGGAAAGCACGGTCAGGCGAGGCAAGGCTAAGGCATGACAACGCAAGGCTAGGCAATGCACGGAAAGCAAGCAAAGAGTAACGGAACGCAAGGAAGGCAAGGGAAAGCAAGGGAAGGCAAGGGTAACGGAAGGAACGGCACGGCAAGGGGTAACAAGGCTAAGGCACGACAACGCAGGGCTAGGCAATGCACGGCAAGGCAAGGAAAGGGTAACGCAGGGGAAGGCACGGTCAGGTGAGGCAAGGATAAGGCACGACAATGCAAGGCTAGGCAATGCACGGCAAGGCAAGGAAAGCTTAAAGCAAAGGAAGGCACGGTCAGGCGAGATAAGGCTAAGGCACGACAACGCAAGGCTAGGCAATGCAGGGAAGGCAAGCAAAGAGTAACGGAACGTAAGGAAGGCAAGGAAAAGCAAGGAAAGGCAAGGGTAACGGAAGGAACGGCACGGGAAGCGGAAACAAGGCTAAGGCACGGCAACGCAGGCTGAGCAATGCACGGCAAGGCAAGGAAAGGGTAACGCATTTGAAAGCACCGTCAGGCGAGGCAACGCTAAGGCACGACAACGCAAGGCTAGCCAATGCACGGCAAGGCAAGGAAAGGGTAACGCAGGGGAATGCACGGTAAGGTGAGGCAAGGATAAGGCACGACAATGCAAGGCTAGGCAATGCACGGCAAGGCAAGGAAAGAGTAACGGAAGGAAAGGAAGGCAAGGCAAAGCCAGGCAAGGCAAGTTTAACAAAAGGCACGCCACGGCAAGGGGAATCAAGGCTAAGGCACGACAACGCACGGCTAGGCAATGCACGGCAAGGCAAGGAAAGGGTAACGCAAAGCAAGGCACGGTGAGGCTAGGCAAGGCTAATGCACGACAACGCAAGGCTAGGCAATACACGACAATGCAAGGAAAGCTTAAAGCAAAGGAAGGCACGGTCAGGCGAGATAAGGCTAAGGCACTACAACGCAAGGCTAGGCAATGCACGGAAGCCAAGCAAAGAGTAACGGAAGGTAAGGAAGGCAAGGGAAAGCAAGGAAAGGCAAGTGTAACGGAAGGAACGGCACGGCAAGGGGAAACAAGGCTAAGGCACGACAACGCACGCTAGGCAATGCACGGCAAGGCAAGGAAATGGTAACGCATGGGAAAGCACGGTCAGGCGAGGCAAGCCTAAGGCATGACAACGCAAGGCTAGGCAATGCACGGAAAGCAAGCAAAGAGTAACGGAACGCAAGGAAGGCAAGGGAAAGCAAGGAAAGGCAAGGGTAACGGAAGGAACGGCACGGCAAGGGGTAACAAGGCTAAGGCACGACAACGCAGGGCTAGGCAATGCACGGCAAGGCAAGGAAAGAGTAACGCAAGGAAAGGAAGGCAAGGCAAAGCCAGGCAAGGCAAGTGTAACAAAAGGCACGCAACGGCAAGGGGAAACAAGGCTAAGGCACGACAACACACGGCTAGGAAATGCACGGCAAGGCAAGGAAAGGGTAACGCAAGGCAAGGCACGGTGAGGCTAGGCAAGGTTAATGCACGACAACGCAAGGCTACGCAATGCACGACAATGCAAGGAAAGCTTAAAGGAAAGGAAGGCACGGTCAGGCGAGATAAGGCTAAGGCACGACAACGCAAGGCTAGGCAATGCACGGAAGGCAAGCAAAGAGTAACGGGAGGTAAGGAAGGCAAGGGAAAGCAAGGAAAGGCAATGGTAACGGATGGAACGGCACGGCAAGGGGAAACAAGGCTAAGGCACGACAACGCACGCTAGGCAATGCACGGCAAGGCAAGGAAAGGGTAACGCATGGGAAAGAACGGTCAGGCAAGGCAAGGCTAAGGCACGACAACTCAAGGCTAGGCAATGCACGGAAGGCAAGCAAAGAGTAACGGAAGGTAAGGAAGGAAAGGGAAAGCAAAGAAAGTCAAGTGTAACGGAAGGAACGGCACGGCAAGGGGAAACAAGGGTAAGGCACGACAACGCACGGCTAGGCAATGCACGGCAAGGCAAGCAAAGGGTAACGCAAGGAAAGGCACGGTGAGGCTAGGCAAGGCTAATGCACGAAAACGCAAGGCTAGGCAATGCACGACAATGCAAGGAAAGCTTAAAGCAAAGGAAGGCACGGTCAGGCGAGATAAGGCTAAGGCACGACAACGCAAGGCTAGGCAATTCAGGGAAGGCAAGGAAAGAGTAACGGAAGGTAAGCAAGGCAAGGAAAAGCAAGGAAAGGCAAGGGCAACGGAAGGAACGGCACGGCAAGGGGAAACAAGTCTAAGGCACGACACCGAACGCTAGGCATTGAACGGCAAGGCAAGGGAAGGGTAACGCATGGGAAAGCACGGTCAGGCGAGGCAAGGCTAAGGCACGACAACGCAAGGCTAGGCAATGCACGGAAGGCAAGCAAAGAGTAACGGAAGGTAAGGAAGGCAAGGGAAAGGAAGGAACGGCACGGCAAGGGGAAACAAGTCTAAGGCACGACAACGCAGGGCTAGGCAATGCACGGCAAGGCAAGGAAAGAGTAACGGAAGGAAAGGAAGGCAAGGCAAAGGCAGGCAAGGCAAGTGTAACAAAAGGCACGCAACGGCAAGGGGAAACAAGGCTAAGGCACGACAACACACGGCTAGGAAATGCACGGCAAGGCAAGGAAAGGGTAACGCAAGGCAAGGTACGGTGAGGCTAGGCAAGGCTAATGCACGACAACGCAAGGCTAGGCAATGCACGACAATGCAAGTAAAGCTTAAAGCAAAGGAAGGCACGGTCAGGCGAGATAAGGCTAAGGCACGACAACGCAAGGCTAGGCAATGCAGGGACGGCAAGCAAAGAATAACGGAAGGTAAGGAAGGCAAGGGAAAGCAAGGAAAGGCAATGGTAACGGAAGGAACGGCACGGCAAGGGGAAACAAGTCTAAGGCACGACAACGCACGCTAGGCAATGCACGGCAAGGCAAGGAAAGGGTAACGCATGGGAAAGCACGGTCAGGGGAGGCAAGGCTAAGGCACGACAACGCTAGGCTTGGCAATGCACGGAAGGCAAGCAAAGAGTAACGGAAGTTAAGGAAGGCAAGGGAAAGCAAAGAAAGGCAAGTGTAACGGAAGGAACGGCACGGCAAGGGGAAACAAGGCTAAGGCACGACAACGCACGCTAGGCAATGCGCGGCAAGGCAAGGAAAGGGTAACGCATGGGAAAGCACGGTCAGGCGAGGCAAGGCTAAGGAAAGCCAACGCAAGGCTAGGCAATGCACGGAAAGCAAGCAAGGAGTAACGGAATGCAAGGAAGGAAAGGGAAAGCAAGGGAAGGTAAGGGTAACGGAAGGAACTGCACTGCAAGGGTTAACAAGGCTAAGGCACGACAACACACGGCTAGGAAATGCACGGCAAGGCAAGGAAAGGGTAACGCAAGGCAAGCCACGGTGAGGCTAGGCAAGGTTAATGCACGACAACGCAAGGCTAGGCAATGCACGGCAAGGCAAGGAAAGGGTAACGAATGGGAAAGCACGGTCAGGCGAGGCAAGGCTAAGGCATGACAACGCAAGGCTAGGCAATGCACGGAAAGCAAGCAAAGAGTAACGGAACGCAAGGAAGGCAAGGGAAAGCAAGGGAAGGCAAGGGTAATGGAAGGAACGGCACGGCAAGGGGAAACAAGGCTAAGGCACGGCAACGTAGGCTAGGCAATGCACGGCAAGGCAAGGAAAGGGTAACGCATGGGAAAGCACGTTCAGGCGAGGCAAGGCTAAGGCACGACAACGCAAGGCTACGCAATGCACGGAAGGCTAGCAAAGAGTAACGGAAGGTAAGGAAGGCAAGGGAAAGCAAAGAAAGGCAAGTGTAACGGAAGGAACGGCACGGCAAGGGGAAACAAGGCTAAGGCACGACAACGCACGGCTAGGCAATGCACGACACGGCAAGCAAAGGGTAACGCAAGGAAAGGCACGGTGAGGCTAGGCAAGGCTAATGCACGAAAACGCAAGGCTAGGCGATGCACGACAATTCAAGGAAACTTAAAGCAAAGGAAGGCAAGGTCAGGCGAGATAAGTCTAAGGCACGACAAGGCAAGGCTAGGAAATTCAGGGAAGGCAAGTAAAGAGTAACGGAAGGTAAGCAAGGCAAGGAAAAGGAAGGAAAGGCCAGGGTAACGGAAGGAACGGCACGGCAAGGGGAAACAAGTCTAAGGCACGACACCGAACGCTAGGCAATGAACGGAAAGGCAAGGAAAGGGTAACGCATTTGAAAGCACGGTCAGGCGAGGCAACGCTAAGGCACGACAACGCAAGGCTAGGCAATGCACGGAAGGCAAGCAAAGAGTAACGGAAGGTAAGGAAGGCAAGGGAAAGGAAGGAAAGGCAAGTGTAACGGAAGGAACGGCACGGCAAGGGGAAACAAGGCTAAGGCACGACAACGCACGGCTAGGCAATGCACAACAAGGCAAGGAAAGGGTAACGCATGGTAAAGCACGGTCAGGCGATGCAAGGCTAAGGCATGACAACGCAAGGCTAGGCAATGCACGGAAAGCAAGCAAAGAGTAACGGAACGCAAGGAAGGCAAGGGAAAGCAAGGGAAGGCAAGGGTAACGGAAGGAACGGCACGGGAAGGGGTAACAAGGCTAAGGCACGGCAACGCAGGGCTAGGGAATGCACGGCAAGGCAAGGAAAGGGTAATGCAGGGGAAGGCACGGTCAGGTGAGGCAAGGACAAGGCACGACAATGCAAGGCTAGGCAATGCACGGCAAGGCAAGGAAAGAGTAACGGAAGGAAAGGAAGGCAAGGCAAAGCCAGGCAAGGCAAGTGTAACAAAAGGCACGCCACGGCAAGGGGAAACAAGGCTAAGGCACGACAACGCACGGCTAGGCAATGCACGGCAAGGCAAGGAAAGGGTAACGCAAGGCAAGGCACGGTGAGGCTAGGCAAGACTAAGGCACGACAACGCAAGGCTAGGCAATGCACGGAAGGCAAGCAAAGAGTAACGGAAAGTAAGGAAGGCAAGGGAAGGCAAGGAAAGGCAATGGTAACGGAAGCAACGGCACGGCAAGGGAAACAAGGCTAAGGCACGACAACGCACGCTAGGCAATGCACGGCAAGGCAAGGAAAGGGTAACGCATGGGAAAGCACGGTCAGGCGAGGCAAGGATAAGGCATGACAACGCAAGGCTAGGCAATGCACGGAAAGCAAGCAAAGAGTAACGGAACGCAAGGAAGGCAAGGGAAAGCAAGGGAAGGCAAGTGTAATGGAAGGAACGGCACGATAAGGGGAAACAAGGCTAAGGCACGGCAACGTAGGCTAGGCAATGCACGGCAAGGCAAGGAAAGGGTAACGCATGGCAAAGCACGTTCAGGCGAGGCAAGGCTAAGGCACGACAACGCAAGGCTACGCAATGCACGGAAGGCTAGCAAAGAGTAACGGAAGGTAAGGAAGGCAAGGGAAAGCAAAGAAAGGCAAGTGTAACGGAAGGAACGGCACGGCAAGGGGAAACAAGGCTAAGGCACGGCAACACAGGGCTAGGCAATGCACGGCAAGGCAAGGAAAGGGTAATGCAGGGGAAGGCACGGTCAGGTGAGTCAAGGATAAGGCACGACAATGCAAGGCTAGGCAATGCACGGCAAGGCAAGGAAAGAGTAACGGAAGGAAAGGAAGGCAAGGCAAAGCCAGGCAAGGCAAGTGTAACAAAAGGCACGCCACGGCAAGGGGAAACAAGGCTAAGGCACGACAACGCACGACTAGGCAATGCACGGCAAGGCAAGGAAAGGGTAACGCAAGGCAAGGCACGGTGAGGCAAGGCAATGCTAAGGCACGAGAACGGAAGGCTAGGCAATGCACGGAAGGCAAGCAAAGAGTAACGGAAGGTAAGGAAGGCAAGGGAAAGCAAGGAAAGGCAATGGTAACGGAAGGAACGGCACGGCAAGGGGAAACAAGGCTAAGGCACGACAACGCACGGCTAGGCAATGCACGGCAAGGCAAGCAAAGTGTAACGCAAGGAAAGGCACGGTGAGGCTAGGCAAGGCTAATGCACGAAAACGCAAGGCTAGGCGATGCACGACAATGCAAGGAAAGGTTAAAGCAAAGGAAGGCAAGGTCAGGCGTGATAAGGCTAAGGCACGAAAACGCAAGGCTAGGCAATGCACGTCAAGGCAAGGAAAGGGTAACGCATTGGAAAGCACGGTCAGGCGAGGCAAGGCTAAGGCATGACAACGCAAGGCTAGGCAATGCACGGAAAGCAAGCAAAGAGTAACGGAACGCAAGGAAGGCAAGGGAAAGCAAGGGAAGGCAAGGGTAACGGAAGGAACGGCACGGCAAGGGGTAACAAGGCTAAGGCACGACAACGCAGGGCGAGGCAATGCACGGCAAGGCAAGGAAAGAGTAACGCAACGAAAGGAAGGCAAGGCAAAGCCAGGCAAGGCAAGTGTAACAAAAGGCACGCAACGGCAAGGGGAAACAAGGCTAAGGCACGACAACGCACGCTAGGCAATGCACGGCAAGGCAAGGAAAGGGTAACGCATGGGAAAGCACGGTCAGGCGAGGCAAGCCTAAGGCATGAAAACGCAAGGCTAGGCAATGCACGCAAAGCAAGCAAAGAGTAACGGAACGCAAGGAAGGCAAGGGAAAGCAAGGGAAGGCAAGGGTAACGGAAGGAACGGCACGGCAAGGGGTAACAAGGGTAAGGCACGACAACGCAGGGCTAGGCAATGCACGGCAAGGCAAGGAAAGAGTAACGGAAGGAAAGGAAGGCAAGGCAAAGCCAGGCAAGGCAAGTGTAATAAAAGGCACGCAACGGCAAGGGGAAACAAGGCTAAGGCACGACAACACACGGCTAGGAAATGCACGGCAAGGCAAGGAAAGGGTAACGGAAGGCAAGGCACGGTGAGGCTAGGCAAGGCTAATGCACGACAACGCAAGGCTAGGCAATGCACGACAATGCAAGTAAAGCTTAAAGCAAAGGAAGGCACGGTCAGGCGAGATAACGCTAAGGCACGACAACGCAAGGCTAGGTAATGCAGGGAAGGCAAGCAAAGAGTAACGGAAGGTAAGGAAGGCAAGGGAAAGCAAGGAAAGGCAATGGTAACGGAAGGAATGGCACGGCAAGGGGAAACAAGGCTAAGGCACGACAACGCACGCTAGGCAATGCACGGCAAGCCAAGGAAAGGGTAACGCATGGGAAAGCACTGTCAGGGGAGGCAAGGCTAAGGCACGACAACGCAAGGCTTGGCAATGCACGGAAGGCAAGCAAAGAGTAACGGAAGGTAAGGAAGGCAAGGGAAAGCAAAGAAAGGCAAGTGTAACGGAAGGAACGGCACGGCAAGGGGAAACAAGTCTAAGGCACGACAACACACGGCTAGGAAATGCACGGCAAGGCAAGGAAAGGGTAACGCAAGGCAAGGCACGGTGAGGCTAGGCAAGGTTAATGCACGACAACGCTAGGCTACGCAATGCACGACAATGCAAGGAAAGCTTAAAGGAAAGGAAGGCACGGTCAGGCGAGATAAGGCTAAGTCACGACAACGCAAGGCTAGGCAATGCACGGAAGGCAAGCAAAGAGTAACGGAAGGTAAGGAAGGCAAGGGAAAGCAAGGAAAGGCAATGGTAACGGAAGGAACGGCACGGCAAGGGGAAACAAGGCTAAGGCACGACAACGCACGCTAGGCAATGCACGGCAAGGCAAGGAAAGGGTAACGCATGGGAAAGCACGGTCAGGCTTGGCAAGGCTAAGGCTCGACAACGCAAGGCTAGGCAATGCACGGAAAGCAAGCAAAGAGTAACGGAACGCAAGGAAGGCAAGGGAAAGCAAGGGAAGGTAAGGGTAACGGAAGGAACGGCACGGCAAGGGGAAACAAGGCTAAGGCACGACAACGCACGGCTAGGCAATGCACGGCAAGGCAAGGAAAGAGTAACGGAAGGAAAGGAAGGCAAGGCAAAGCCAAGCAAGGCAAGTGTAACAAAAGGCACGCAACGGCAAGGGGAAACAAGGCTAAGGCACGACAACACAGGGCTAGGAAATGCACGGCAAGGCAAGGCAAGGGTAAGGCAAGGCAAGGCACGGTGAGGCTAGGCAAGGCTAATGCACGACAACGCAAGGCTAGGCAATGCACGACAATGCAAGTAAAGCTTAAAGCAAAGGAAGGCACGGCCAGAAGAGATAAGGCTAAGGCACGACAACGCAAGGCTAGGCAATGCAGGGAAGGCAAGGAAAGAGTAACGGAAGGTAAGCAAGGCAAGGAAAAGCAAGGAAAGGCAAGGGCAACGGAAGGAACGGCACGGCAAGGGGAAACAAGTCTAAGGCACGACACCGAACGCTAGGCATTGAACGGCAAGGCAAGGAAAGGGTAACGCATGGGAAAGCACGGTCAGGCGAGGCAAGGCTAAGGCACGACAACGCAAGGCTAGGCAATGCACGGAAGGCAAGCAAAGAGTAACGGAAGGTAAGGAAGGCAAGGGAAAGGAAGGAAAGGCACGGCAAGGGGAAACAAGTCTAAGGCACGACAACGCAGGGCTAGGCAATGCACGGCAAGGCAAGGAAAGAGTAACGGAAGGAAAGGAAGGCAAGGCAAAGGCAGGCAAGGCAAGTGTAACAAAAGGCACGCCACGGCAAGGGGAAACAAGGCTAAGGCACGACAACGCACGGCTAGGCAATGCACGGCAAGGCAAGGAAAGGGTAACGCAAGGCAAGGCACGGTGAGGCTAGGCAAGGCTAAGGCACGACAACGCAAGGCTAGGCAATGCACGGAAGGCAAGCAAAGAGTAACGGAAGGTAAGGAAGGCAAGGGAAAGCAAGCAAAGGCAATGGTAACGGAAGGAATGGCACGGCAAGGGGAAACAAGGCTAAGGCACGACAACGCACGCTAGGCAATGCATGGCAAGGCAAGGAAAGGGTAACGCATGGGAAAGCACGGTCAGGCGAGGCAAAGCTAAGGCACGACAACGCAAGGCTAGGCAATGCACGGAAGGCTAGCAAAGAGTAACGGAAAGTAAGGAAGGCAAGGGAAAGCAAAGAAAGGCAAGTGTAACGGAAGGAACGGCACGGCAAGGGGAAACAAGGCTAAGGCACGACAACGCACGGCTAGGCAATGCACGGCATGGCAAGCAAAGGGTAACGCAAGGAAAGGCACGGTGAGGCTAGGCAAGGCTAATGCACGAAAACGCAAGGCTAGGCGATGCACGACAATGCAAGGAAAGGTTAAAGCAAAGGAAGGCAAGGTCAGGCGAGATAAGGCTAAGGCACGACAACGCAAGGCTAGGCAAAGCACGGAAGACAAGCAAAGAGTAACGGAAGGTAAGGAAGGCAAGGGAAAGCAAAGAAAGGCAAGTGTAACGGAAGGAACAGCACGGCAAGGGGAAACAAGGCTAAGGCACGACAACGCACGCTAGGCAATGCACGTCAAGGCAAGGAAAGGGTAACGCATAGGAAAGCACGGTCAGGCGAGGCAAGGCTAAGGCATGACAACGCAAGGCTAGGCAATGCACGGAAAGCAAGCAAAGAGTAACGGAACGCAAGGAAGGCAAGGGAAAGCAAGGGAAGGCAAGTGTAATGGAAGGAACGGCACGATAAGGGGAAACAAGGCTAAGGCACGGCAACGTAGGCTAGGCAATGCACGGCAAGGCAAGGAAAGGGTAACGCATGGCAAAGCACGTTCAGGCGAGGCAAGGCTAAGGCACGACAACGCAAGGCTACGCAATGCACGGAAGGCTAACAAAGAGTAACGGAAGGTAAGGAAGGCAGGGAAAGCAAAGAAAGGCAAGTGTAACGGAAGGAACGGCACGGCAAGGGGAAACAAGGCTAAGGCACGGCAACACAGGGCTAGGCAATGCACGGCAAGGCAAGGAAAGGGTAATGCAGGGGAAGGCACGGTCAGGTGAGTCAAGGATAAGGCACGACAATGCAAGGCTAGGCAATGCACGGCAAGGCAAGGAAAGAGTAACGGAAGGAAAGGAAGGCAAGGCAAAGCCAGGCAAGGCAAGTGTAACAAAAGGCACGCCACGGCAAGGGGAAACAAGGCTAAGGCACGACAACGCACGACTAGGCAATGCACGGCAAGGCAAGGAAAGGGTAACGCAAGGCAAGGCACGGTGAGGCAAGGCAATGCTAAGGCACGAGAACGGAAGGCTAGGCAATGCACGGAAGGCAAGCAAAGAGTAACGGAAGGTAAGGAAGGCAAGGGAAAGCAAGGAAAGGCAATGGTAACGGAAGGAACGGCACGGCAAGGGGAAACAAGGCTAAGGCACGACAACGCACGGCTAGGCAATGCACGGCAAGGCAAGCAAAGTGTAACGCAAGGAAAGGCACGGTGAGGCTAGGCAAGGCTAATGCACGAAAACGCAAGGCTAGGCGATGCACGACAATGCAAGGAAAGGTTAAAGCAAAGGAAGGCAAGGTCAGGCGTGATAAGGCTAAGGCACGAAAACGCAAGGCTAGGCAATGCACGTCAAGGCAAGGAAAGGGTAACGCATTGGAAAGCACGGTCAGGCGAGGCAAGGCTAAGGCATGACAACGCAAGGCTAGGCAATGCACGGAAAGCAAGCAAAGAGTAACGGAACGCAAGGAAGGCAAGGGAAAGCAAGGGAAGGCAAGGGTAACGGAAGGAACGGCACGGCAAGGGGTAACAAGGCTAAGGCACGACAACGCAGGGCGAGGCAATGCACGGCAAGGCAAGGAAAGAGTAACGCAACGAAAGGAAGGCAAGGCAAAGCCAGGCAAGGCAAGTGTAACAAAAGGCACGCAACGGCAAGGGGAAACAAGGCTAAGGCACGACAACGCACGCTAGGCAATGCACGGCAAGGCAAGGAAAGGGTAACGCATGGGAAAGCACGGTCAGGCGAGGCAAGCCTAAGGCATGAAAACGCAAGGCTAGGCAATGCACGCAAAGCAAGCAAAGAGTAACGGAACGCAAGGAAGGCAAGGGAAAGCAAGGGAAGGCAAGGGTAACGGAAGGAACGGCACGGCAAGGGGTAACAAGGGTAAGGCACGACAACGCAGGGCTAGGCAATGCACGGCAAGGCAAGGAAAGAGTAACGGAAGGAAAGGAAGGCAAGGCAAAGCCAGGCAAGGCAAGTGTAATAAAAGGCACGCAACGGCAAGGGGAAACAAGGCTAAGGCACGACAACACACGGCTAGGAAATGCACGGCAAGGCAAGGAAAGGGTAACGGAAGGCAAGGCACGGTGAGGCTAGGCAAGGCTAATGCACGACAACGCAAGGCTAGGCAATGCACGACAATGCAAGTAAAGCTTAAAGCAAAGGAAGGCACGGTCAGGCGAGATAACGCTAAGGCACGACAACGCAAGGCTAGGTAATGCAGGGAAGGCAAGCAAAGAGTAACGGAAGGTAAGGAAGGCAAGGGAAAGCAAGGAAAGGCAATGGTAACGGAAGGAATGGCACGGCAAGGGGAAACAAGGCTAAGGCACGACAACGCACGCTAGGCAATGCACGGCAAGCCAAGGAAAGGGTAACGCATGGGAAAGCACTGTCAGGGGAGGCAAGGCTAAGGCACGACAACGCAAGGCTTGGCAATGCACGGAAGGCAAGCAAAGAGTAACGGAAGGTAAGGAAGGCAAGGGAAAGCAAAGAAAGGCAAGTGTAACGGAAGGAACGGCACGGCAAGGGGAAACAAGTCTAAGGCACGACAACACACGGCTAGGAAATGCACGGCAAGGCAAGGAAAGGGTAACGCAAGGCAAGGCACGGTGAGGCTAGGCAAGGTTAATGCACGACAACGCTAGGCTACGCAATGCACGACAATGCAAGGAAAGCTTAAAGGAAAGGAAGGCACGGTCAGGCGAGATAAGGCTAAGTCACGACAACGCAAGGCTAGGCAATGCACGGAAGGCAAGCAAAGAGTAACGGAAGGTAAGGAAGGCAAGGGAAAGCAAGGAAAGGCAATGGTAACGGAAGGAACGGCACGGCAAGGGGAAACAAGGCTAAGGCACGACAACGCACGCTAGGCAATGCACGGCAAGGCAAGGAAAGGGTAACGCATGGGAAAGCACGGTCAGGCAAGGCAAGGCTAAGGCACGACAACTCAAGGCTAGGCAATGCACGGAAGGCAAGCAAAGAGTAACGGAAGGTAAGGAAGGAAAGGGAAAGCAAAGAAAGTCAAGTGTAACGGAAGGAACCGCACGGCAAGGGGAAACAAGGCTAAGGCACGACAACGCACGGCTAGGCAATGCACGGCAAGGCAAGCAAAGGGTAACGCAAGGAAAGGCACGGTGAGGCTAGGCAAGGCTAATGCACGAAAACGCAAGGCTAGGCAATGCACGACAATGCAAGGAAAGCTTAAAGCAAAGGAAGGCTCGGTCAGGCGAGATAAGGCTAAGGCACGACAACGCAAGGCTAGGCAATGCACGGAAGGCAAGCAAAGAGTAACGGAAGGTAAGGAAGGCAAGGGAAAGCAAGGAAAGGCAATGGTAACGGAAGGAACGGCACGGCAAGGGGAAACAAGGCTAAGGCACGACAACGCACGCTAGGCAATGCACGGCAAGGCAAGGAAAGGGTAACGCATGGGAAAGCACGGTCAGGCTTGGCAAGGCTAAGGCTCGACAACGCAAGGCTAGGCAATGCACGGAAAGCAAGCAAAGAGTAACGGAACGCAAGGAAGGCAAGGGAAAGCAAGGGAAGGTAAGGGTAACGGAAGGAACGGCACGGCAAGGGGAAACAAGGCTAAGGCACGACAACGCACGGCTAGGCAATGCACGGCAAGGCAAGGAAAGAGTAACGGAAGGAAAGGAAGGCAAGGCAAAGCCAAGCAAGGCAAGTGTAACAAAAGGCACGCAACGGCAAGGGGAAACAAGGCTAAGGCACGACAACACAGGGCTAGGAAATGCACGGCAAGGCAAGGCAAGGGTAAGGCAAGGCAAGGCACGGTGAGGCTAGGCAAGGCTAATGCACGACAACGCAAGGCTAGGCAATGCACGACAATGCAAGTAAAGCTTAAAGCAAAGGAAGGCACGGCCAGAAGAGATAAGGCTAAGGCACGACAACGCAAGGCTAGGCAATGCAGGGAAGGCAAGGAAAGAGTAACGGAAGGTAAGCAAGGCAAGGAAAAGCAAGGAAAGGCAAGGGCAACGGAAGGAACGGCACGGCAAGGGGAAACAAGTCTAAGGCACGACACCGAACGCTAGGCATTGAACGGCAAGGCAAGGAAAGGGTAACGCATGGGAAAGCACGGTCAGGCGAGGCAAGGCTAAGGCACGACAACGCAAGGCTAGGCAATGCACGGAAGGCAAGCAAAGAGTAACGGAAGGTAAGGAAGGCAAGGGAAAGGAAGGAAAGGCACGGCAAGGGGAAACAAGTCTAAGGCACGACAACGCAGGGCTAGGCAATGCACGGCAAGGCAAGGAAAGAGTAACGGAAGGAAAGGAAGGCAAGGCAAAGGCAGGCAAGGCAAGTGTAACAAAAGGCACGCCACGGCAAGGGGAAACAAGGCTAAGGCACGACAACGCACGGCTAGGCAATGCACGGCAAGGCAAGGAAAGGGTAACGCAAGGCAAGGCACGGTGAGGCTAGGCAAGGCTAAGGCACGACAACGCAAGGCTAGGCAATGCACGGAAGGCAAGCAAAGAGTAACGGAAGGTAAGGAAGGCAAGGGAAAGCAAGCAAAGGCAATGGTAACGGAAGGAATGGCACGGCAAGGGGAAACAAGGCTAAGGCACGACAACGCACGCTAGGCAATGCATGGCAAGGCAAGGAAAGGGTAACGCATGGGAAAGCACGGTCAGGCGAGGCAAAGCTAAGGCACGACAACGCAAGGCTAGGCAATGCACGGAAGGCTAGCAAAGAGTAACGGAAAGTAAGGAAGGCAAGGGAAAGCAAAGAAAGGCAAGTGTAACGGAAGGAACGGCACGGCAAGGGGAAACAAGGCTAAGGCACGACAACGCACGGCTAGGCAATGCACGGCATGGCAAGCAAAGGGTAACGCAAGGAAAGGCACGGTGAGGCTAGGCAAGGCTAATGCACGAAAACGCAAGGCTAGGCGATGCACGACAATGCAAGGAAAGGTTAAAGCAAAGGAAGGCAAGGTCAGGCGAGATAAGGCTAAGGCACGACAACGCAAGGCTAGGCAAAGCACGGAAGACAAGCAAAGAGTAACGGAAGGTAAGGAAGGCAAGGGAAAGCAAAGAAAGGCAAGTGTAACGGAAGGAACAGCACGGCAAGGGGAAACAAGGCTAAGGCACGACAACGCACGCTAGGCAATGCACGTCAAGGCAAGGAAAGGGTAACGCATGGGAAAGCACGGTCAGGCGAGGCAAGGCTAAGGCATGACAACGCAAGGCTAGGCAATGCACGGAAAGCAAGCAAAGAGTAACGGAACGCAAGGAAGGCAAGGGAAAGCAAGGGAAGGCAAGGGTAACGGAAGGAACGGCACGGCAAGGGGTAACAAGGCTAAGGCACGACAACGCAGGGCTAGGCAATGCACGGCAAGGCAAGGAAAGGGTAACGCAGGGGAAGGCACGGTCAGGTGAGGCAAGGATAAGGCACGACAATGCAAGGCTAGGCAATGCACGGCAAGGCAAGGAAAGCTTAAAGCAAAGGAAGGCACGGTCAGGCGAGATAAGGCTAAAGCACGACAACGCAAGGCTAGGCAATGCAGGGAAGGCAAGCAAAGAGTAACGGAACGTAAGGAAGGCAAGGAAAAGCAAGGAAAGGCAAGGGTAACGGAAGGAACGGCACGGGAAGCGGAAACAAGGCTAAGGCACGGCAACGCAGGCTGAGCAATGCACGGCAAGGCAAGGAAAGGGTAACGCATTTGAAAGCACCGTCAGGCGAGGCAACGCTAAGGCACGACAACGCAAGGCTAGCCAATGCACGGCAAGGCAAGGAAAGGGTAACGCAGGGGAATGCACGGTAAGGTGAGGCAAGGATAAGGCACGACAATGCAAGGCTAGGCAATGCACGGCAAGGCAAGGAAAGAGTAACGGAAGGAAAGGAAGGCAAGGCAAAGCCAGGCAAGGCAAGTGTAACAAAAGGCACGCCACGGCAAGGGGAATCAAGGCTAAGGCACGACAACGCACGGCTAGGCAATGCACGGCAAGGCAAGGAAAGGGTAACGCAAAGCAAGGCACGGTGAGGCTAGGCAAGGCTAATGCACGACAACGCAAGGCTAGGCAATACACGACAATGCAAGGAAAGCTTAAAGCAAAGGAAGGCACGGTCAGGCGAGATAAGGCTAAGGCACTACAACGCAAGGCTAGGCAATGCACGGAAGCCAAGCAAAGAGTAACGGAAGGTAAGGAAGGCAAGGGAAAGCAAGGAAAGGCAAGTGTAACGGAAGGAACGGCACGGCAAGGGGAAACAAGGCTAAGGCACGACAACGCACGCTAGGCAATGCACGGCAAGGCAAGGAAATGGTAACGCATGGGAAAGCACGGTCAGGCGAGGCAAGCCTAAGGCATGACAACGCAAGGCTAGGCAATGCACGGAAAGCAAGCAAAGAGTAACGGAACGCAAGGAAGGCAAGGGAAAGCAAGGAAAGGCAAGGGTAACGGAAGGAACGGCACGGCAAGGGGTAACAAGGCTAAGGCACGACAACGCAGGGCTAGGCAATGCACGGCAAGGCAAGGAAAGAGTAACGCAAGGAAAGGAAGGCAAGGCAAAGCCAGGCAAGGCAAGTGTAACAAAAGGCACGCAACGGCAAGGGGAAACAAGGCTAAGGCACGACAACACAGGGCTAGGAAATGCACGGCAAGGCAAGGAAAGTGTAACGCAAGGCAAGGCACGGTGAGGCTAGGCAAGGTTAATGCACGACAACGCAAGGCTACGCAATGCACGACAATGCAAGGAAAGCTTAAAGGAAAGGAAGGCACGGTCAGGCGAGATAAGGCTAAGGCACGACAACGCAAGGCTAGGCAATGCACGGAAGGCAAGCAAAGAGTAACGGGAGGTAAGGAAGGCAAGGGAAAGCAAGGAAAGGCAATGGTAACGGATGGAACGGCACGGCAAGGGGAAACAAGGCTAAGGCACGACAACGCACGCTAGGCAATGCACGGCAAGGCAAGGAAAGGGTAACGCATGGGAAAGAACGGTCAGGCAAGGCAAGGCTAAGGCACGACAACTCAAGGCTAGGCAATGCACGGAAGGCAAGCAAAGAGTAACGGAAGGTAAGGAAGGAAAGGGAAAGCAAAGAAAGCAAGTAAGTCAAGTGTAACGGAAGGAACGGCACGGCAAGGGGAAACAAGGGTAAGGCACGACAACGCACGGCTAGGCAATGCACGGCAAGGCAAGCAAAGGGTAACGCAAGGCAAGGCACGGTGAGGCTAGGCAAGGCTAATGCACGACAACGCAAGGCTAGGCAATGCACGACAATGCAAGGAAAGCTTAAAGCAAAGGAAGGCACGGTCAGGCGAGATAAGGCTAAGGCACGACAACGCAAGGCTAGGCAATTCAGGGAAGGCAAGGAAAGAGTAACGGAAGGTAAGCAAGGCAAGGAAAAGCAAGGAAAGGCAAGGGCAACGGAAGGAACGGCACGGCAAGGGGAAACAAGTCTAAGGCACGACACCGAACGCTAGGCATTGAACGGCAAGGCAAGGAAAGGGTAACGCATGGGAAAGCACGGTCAGGCGAGGCAAGGCTAAGGCACGACAACGCAAGGCTAGGCAATGCACGGAAGGCAAGCAAAGAGTAACGGAAGGTAAGGAAGGCAAGGGAAAGGAAGGAACGGCACGGCAAGGGGAAACAAGTCTAAGGCACGACAACGCAGGGCTAGGCAATGCACGGCAAGGCAAGGAAAGAGTAACGGAAGGAAAGGAAGGCAAGGCAAAGGCAGGCAAGGCAAGTGTAACAAAAGGCACGCAACGGCAAGGGGAAACAAGGCTAAGGCACGACAACACACGGCTAGGAAATGCACGGCAAGGCAAGGAAAGGGTAACGGAAGGCAAGGTACGGTGAGGCTAGGCAAGGCTAATGCACGACAACGCAAGGCTAGGCAATGCACGACAATGCAAGTAAAGCTTAAAGCAAAGGAAGGCACGGTCAGGCGAGATAAGGCTAAGGCACGACAACGCAAGGCTAGGCAATGCAGGGACGGCAAGCAAAGAATAACGGAAGGTAAGGAAGGCAAGGGAAAGCAAGGAAAGGCAATGGTAACGGAAGGAACGGCACGGCAAGGGGAAACAAGTCTAAGGCACGACAACGCACGCTAGGCAATGCACGGCAAGGCAAGGAAAGGGTAACGCATGGGAAAGCACGGTCAGGGGAGGCAAGGCTAAGGCACGACAACGCAAGGCTTGGCAATGCACGGAAGGCAAGCAAAGAGTAACGGAAGGTAAGGAAGGCAAGGGAAAGCAAAGAAAGGCAAGTGTAACGGAAGGAACGGCACGGCAAGGGGAAACAAGGCTAAGGCACGACAACGCACGCTAGGCAATGCGCGGCAAGGCAAGGAAAGGGTAACGCATGGGAAAGCACGGTCAGGCGAGGCAAGGCTAAGGAAAGCCAACGCAAGGCTAGGCAATGCACGGAAAGCAAGCAAGGAGTAACGGAATGCAAGGAAGGAAAGGGAAAGCAAGGGAAGGTAAGGGTAACGGAAGGAACGGCACTGCAAGGGTTAACAAGGCTAAGGCACGACAACACACGGCTAGGAAATGCACGGCAAGGCAAGGAAAGGGTAACGCAAGGCAAGCCACGGTGAGGCTAGGCAAGGTTAATGCACGACAACGCAAGGCTAGGCAATGCACGGCAAGGCAAGGAAAGGGTAACAATGGGAAAGCACGGTCAGGCGAGGCAAGGCTAAGGCATGACAACGCAAGGCTAGGCAATGCACGGAAAGCAAGCAAAGAGTAACGGAACGCAAGGAAGGCAAGGGAAAGCAAGGGAAGGCAAGGGTAATGGAAGGAACGGCACGGCAAGGGGAAACAAGGCTAAGGCACGGCAACTGTAGGCTAGGCAATGCACGGCAAGGCAAGGAAAGGGTAACGCATGGGAAAGCACGTTCAGGCGAGGCAAGGCTAAGGCACGACAACGCAAGGCTACGCAATGCACGGAAGGCTAGCAAAGAGTAACGGAAGGTAAGGAAGGCAAGGGAAAGCAAAGAAAGGCAAGTGTAACGGAAGGAACGGCACGGCAAGGGGAAACAAGGCTAAGGCACGACAACGCACGGCTAGGCAATGCACGACACGGCAAGCAAAGGGTAACGCAAGGAAAGGCACGGTGAGGCTAGGCAAGGCTAATGCACGAAAACGCAAGGCTAGGCGATGCACGACAATTCAAGGAAACTTAAAGCAAAGGAAGGCAAGGTCAGGCGAGATAAGTCTAAGGCACGACAAGGCAAGGCTAGGAAATTCAGGGAAGGCAAGTAAAGAGTAACGGAAGGTAAGCAAGGCAAGGAAAAGTAAGGAAAGGCCAGGGTAACGGAAGGAACGGCACGGCAAGGGGAAACAAGTCTAAGGCACGACACCGAACGCTAGGCAATGAACGGAAAGGCAAGGAAAGGGTAACGCATTTGAAAGCACGGTCAGGCGAGGCAACGCTAAGGCACGACAACGCAAGGCTAGGCAATGCACGGAAGGCAAGCAAAGAGTAACGGAAGGTAAGGAAGGCAAGGGAAAGGAAGGAAAGGCAAGTGTAACGGAAGGAACGGCACGGCAAGGGGAAACAAGGCTAAGGCACGACAACGCACGGCTAGGCAATGCACAACAAGGCAAGGAAAGGGTAACGCATGGTAAAGCACGGTCAGGCGATGCAAGGCTAAGGCATGACAACGCAAGGCTAGGCAATGCACGGAAAGCAAGCAAAGAGTAACGGAACGCAAGGAAGGCAAGGGAAAGCAAGGGAAGGCAAGGGTAACGGAAGGAACGGCACGGGAAGGGGTAACAAGGCTAAGGCACGGCAACGCAGGGCTAGGGAATGCACGGCAAGGCAAGGAAAGGGTAATGCAGGGGAAGGCACGGTCAGGTGAGGCAAGGACAAGGCACGACAATGCAAGGCTAGGCAATGCACGGCAAGGCAAGGAAAGAGTAACGGAAGGAAAGGAAGGCAAGGCAAAGCCAGGCAAGGCAAGTGTAACAAAAGGCACGCCACGGCAAGGGGAAACAAGGCTAAGGCACGACAACGCACGGCTAGGCAATGCACGGCAAGGCAAGGAAAGGGTAACGCAAGGCAAGGCACGGTGAGGCTAGGCAAGACTAAGGCACGACAACGCAAGGCTAGGCAATGCACGGAAGGCAAGCAAAGAGTAACGGAAAGTAAGGAAGGCAAGGGAAGGCAAGGAAAGGCAATGGTAACGGAAGCAACGGCACGGCAAGGGAAACAAGGCTAAGGCACGACAACGCACGCTAGGCAATGCACGGCAAGGCAAGGAAAGGGTAACGCATGGGAAAGCACGGTCAGGCGAGGCAAGGATAAGGCATGACAACGCAAGGCTAGGCAATGCACGGAAAGCAAGCAAAGAGTAACGGAACGCAAGGAAGGCAAGGGAAAGCAAGGGAAGGCAAGTGTAATGGAAGGAACGGCACGGCAAGGGGAAACAAGGCTAAGGCACGGCAACGTAGGCTAGGCAATGCACGGCAAGGCAAGGAAAGGGTAACGCATGGCAAAGCACGTTCAGGCGAGGCAAGGCTAAGGCACGACAACGCAAGGCTACGCAATGCACGGAAGGCTAGCAAAGAGTAACGGAAGGTAAGGAAGGCAAGGGAAAGCAAAGAAAGGCAAGTGTAACGGAAGGAACGGCACGGCAAGGGGAAACAAGGCTAAGGCACGGCAACACAGGGCTAGGCAATGCACGGCAAGGCAAGGAAAGGGTAATGCAGGGGAAGGCACGGTCAGGTGAGTCAAGGATAAGGCACGACAATGCAAGGCTAGGCAATGCACGGCAAGGCAAGGAAAGAGTAACGGAAGGAAAGGAAGGCAAGGCAAAGCCAGGCAAGGCAAGTGTAACAAAAGGCACGCCACGGCAAGGGGAAACAAGGCTAAGGCACGACAACGCACGACTAGGCAATGCACGGCAAGGCAAGGAAAGGGTAACGCAAGGCAAGGCACGGTGAGGCTAGGCAATGCTAAGGCACGAGAACGCAAGGCTAGGCAATGCACGGAAGGCAAGCAAAGAGTAACGGAAGGTAAGGAAGGCAAGGGAAAGCAAGGAAAGGCAATGGTAACGGAAGGAACGGCACGGCAAGGGGAAACAAGGCTAAGGCACGACAACGCACGGCTAGGCAATGCACGGCAAGGCAAGCAAAGTGTAACGCAAGGAAAGGCACGGTGAGGCTAGGCAAGGCTAATGCACGAAAACGCAAGGCTAGGCGATGCACGACAATGCAAGGAAAGGTTAAAGCAAAGGAAGGCAAGGTCAGGCGTGATAAGGCTAAGGCACGAAAACGCAAGGCTAGGCAATGCACGTCAAGGCAAGGAAAGGGTAACGCATTGGAAAGCACGGTCAGGCGAGGCAAGGCTAAGGCATGACAACGCAAGGCTAGGCAATGCACGGAAAGCAAGCAAAGAGTAACGGAACGCAAGGAAGGCAAGGGAAAGCAAGGGAAGGCAAGGGTAACGGAAGGAACGGCACGGCAAGGGGTAACAAGTCTAAGGCACGACAACGCAGGGCTAGGCAATGCACGGCAAGGCAAGGAAAGGGTAACGCAGGGGAAGGCACGGTCAGGTGAGGCAAGGATAAGGCACGACAATGCAAGGCTAGGCAATGCACGGCAAGGCAAGGAAAGCTTAAAGCAAAGGAAGGCACGGTCAGGCGAGATAAGGCTAAGGCACGACAACGCAAGGCTAGGCAATGCAGGGAAGGCAAGCAAAGAGTAACGGAACGTAAGGAAGGCAAGGAAAAGCAAGGAAAGGCAAGGGTAACGGAAGGAACGGCACGGGAAGCGGAAACAAGTCTAAGGCACGGCAACGCAGGCTGAGCAATGCACGGCAAGGCAAGGAAAGGGTAACGCATGGGAAAGCACGTTCAGTCGAGGCAAGGCTAAGGCACGACAACGCAAGGCTAGGCAATGCACGGAAGGCAAGCAAAGAGTAACGGAAGGTAAGGAAGGCAAGGGAAAGCAAAGAAATGCAAGTGTAACGGAAGGAACTGAACGGCAAGGGGAAACAAGGCTAAGGCACGACAACGCACGGCTAGGCAATGCACGGCAAGGCAAGCAAAGGGTAACGCAAGGCAAGGCACGGTAAGGCTAGGCAAGGCTAATGCACGAAAACGCAAGGCTAGGCAATGCACGACAATGCAAGGAAAGCTTAAAGCAAAGGAAGGCAAGGTCAGGCGAGATAAGGCAAAGGCACGACAACGCAAGGCTAGGCAATTCAGGGAAGGCAAGCAAAGAGTAACGGAAGGTAAGCAAGGCAAGGAAAAGGAAGGAAAGGCCAGGGTAACGGAAGGAACAGCACGGCAAGGGGAAACAAGTCTAAGGCACGACACCGAACGCTAGGCAATGAACGGCAAGGCAAGGAAAGGGTAACGCATTTGAAAGCACGGTCAGGCGAGGCAACGCTAAGGCACGACAACGCAAGGCTAAGCAATGCACGGCAAGGGAAGGAAAGGGTAACGCAGGGGAATGCACGGTAAGGTGAGGCAAGGATAAGTCACGACAATGCAAGGCTAGGCAATGCACGGCAAGGCAAGGAAAGAGTAACGGAAGGAAAGGAAGGCAAGGCAAACCCAGGCAAGGCAAGTGTAACAAAAGGCAAGCCACGGCAAGGGGAATCAAGGCTAAGGCACTACAACGCACGGCTAGGCAATGCACGGCAAGGCAAGGAAAGGGTAACGCAAGGCAAGGCACGGTGAGGCTAGGCAAGGCTAATGCACGACAACGCAAGGCTAGGCAATGCACGACAATGCAAGGAAAGCTTAAAGCAAAGGAAGGCACGGTCAGGCGAGATAAGGCTAAGGCACTACAACGCAAGGCTAGGCAATGCACGGAAGGCAAGCAAAGAGTAACGGAAGGTAAGGAAGGCAAGGGAAAGCAAGGAAAGGCAAGTGTAACGGAAGGAACGGCACGGCAAGGGGAAACAAGGCTAAGGCACGACAACGCACGCTAGGCAATGCACGGCAAGGCAAGGAAAGGGTAACGCATGGGAAAGCACGGTCAGGCGAGGCAAGGCTAAGGCTCGACAACGCAAGGCTAGGCAATGCACGGAAAGCAAGCAAAGAGTAACGGAACGCAAGGAAGGCAAGGGAAAGCAAGGGAAGGCAAGGGTAACGGAAGGAACGGCACGGCAAGGTGAAACAAGGCTAAGGCACGACAACGCACGGCTAGGCAATGCACGGCAAGGGAAGGAAAGGGTAACGCATGGGAAAGAACGGTCAGGGGAGGCAACGCTAAGGCACGACAACGCAAGGCTTGGCAATGCACGGAAGGCAAGCAAAGAGTAAAGGAAGGTAAGGAAGGCAAGGGAAAGCAAGGAAAGGCAATGGTAACGGAAGGAACGGCACGGCAAGGGGAAACAAGGCTAAGGCACGACAACGCACGCTAGGCAATGCACGGCAAGGCAAGGAAAGGGTAACGCATGGGTAAGCACGGTCAGGCGAGGCAAGGCTAAGGCATGACAACGCAAGGCTATGCAATGCACGGAAAGCAAGCAAAGAGTAACGGAACGCAAGGAAGGCAAGGGAAAGCAATGGAAGGCAAGGGTAACGGAAAGAACGGCACGGCAAGGGGAAACAAGGCTAAGGCACGACAACGTAGGCTAGGCAATGCACGGCAAGGCAAGCAAAGGGTAACGCAAGGAAAGGCACGGTGAGGCTAGGCAAGGCTAATGCACGAAAACGCAAGGCTAGGCAATGCACGACAATGCAAGGAAAGCTTAAAGCAAAGGAAGGCACGGTCAGGCGAGATAAGGCTAAGGCACGACAACGCAAGGCTAGGCAATGCACGGAAGGCAAGCAAAGAGTAACGGAAGGTAAGGAAGGCAAGGGAAAGCAAGGAAAGGCAATGGTAACGGAAGGAACGGCACGGCAAGGGGAAACAAGGCTAAGGCACGACAACACACGCTAGGCAATGCACGGCAAGGCAAGGAAAGGGTAACGCATGAGAAAGCACGGTCAGGCGAGGCAAGGCTAAGGCTCGACAACGCAAGGCTAGGCAATGCACGGAAAGCAAGCAAAGAGTAACGGAACGCAAGGAAGGCAAGGGAAAGCAAGGGAAGGCAAGGGTAACGGAAGGAACGGCACGGCAAGGGGAAACAAGGCTAAGGCACGACAACGCACGGCTAGGCAATGCACGGCAAGGCAAGGAAAGAGTAACGGAAGGAAAGGAAGGCAAGGCAAAGCCAGGCAAGGCAAGTGTAACAAAAGGCACGCAACGGCAAGGGGAAACAAGGCTAAGGCACGACAACACAGGGCTAGGAAATGCACGGCAAGGCAAGGAATGGGTAACGCAAGGCAAGGCACGGTGAGGCTAGGCAAGGCTAATGCACGACAACGCAAGGCTAGGCAATGCACGACAATGCAAGTAAAGCTTAAAGCAAAGGAAGGCACGGCCAGAAGAGATAAGGCTAAGGCACGACAACGCAAGGCTAGGCAATGCAGGGAAGGCAAGGAAAGAGTAACGGAAGGTAAGCAAGGCAAGGAAAAGCAAAAAAAGGCAAGGGCAACGGAAGGAACGGCACGGCAAGGGAAACAAGTCTAAGGCACGACACCGAACGCTAGGCATTGAACGGCAAGGCAAGGAATGGGTAACGCATGGGAAAGCACGGTCAGGCGAGGCAAGGCTAAGGCACGACAACGCAAGGCTAGGCAATGCACGGAAGGCAAGCAAAGAGTAACGGAAGGTAAGGAAGGCAAGGGAAAGGAAGGAACGGCACGGCAAGGGGAAACAAGTCTAAGGCACGACAACGCAGGGCTAGGCAATGCACGGCAAGGCAAGGAAAGAGTAACGGAAGGAAAGGAAGGCAAGGCAAAGGCAGGCAAGGCAAGTGTAACAAAAGGCACGCAACGGCAAGGGGAAACAAGGCTAAGGCACGACAACACACGGCTAGGAAATGCACGGCAAGCAAGGAAAGGGTAACGGAAGGCAAGGTACGGTGAGGCTAGGCAAGGCTAATGCACGACAACGCAAGGCTAGGCAATGCACGACAATGCAAGGAAAGCTTAAAGCAAAGGAAGGGACGGTCAGGCGAGATAAGGCAAAGGCACGACAACGCAAGGCTAAGCAATGCAGGGACGGCAAGCAAAGAATAACGGAAGGTAAGGAAGGCAAGGGAAAGCAAGGAAAGGCAATGGTAACGGAAGGAACGGCACGGCAAGGGGAAACAAGTCTAAGGCACGACAACACACGCTAGGCAATGCACGGCAAGGCAAGGAAAGGGTAACGCATGGGAAAGCACGGTCAGGGGAGGCAAGGCTAAGGCACGACAACGCAAGGCTTGGCAATGCACGGAAGGCAAGCAAAGAGTAACGGAAGGTAAGGAAGGCAAGGGAAAGCAAAGAAAGGCAAGTGTAACGGAAGGAACGGCACGGCAAGGGGAAACAAGGCTAAGGCACGACAACGCACGCTAGGCAATGCGCGGCAAGGCAAGGAAAGGGTAACGCATGGGAAAGCACGGTCAGGCGAGGCAAGGCTAAGGAAAGCCAACGCAAGGCTAGGCAATGCACGGAAAGCAAGCAAGGAGTAACGGAATGCAAGGAAGGAAAGGGAAAGCAAGGGAAGGTAAGGGTAACGGAAGGAACGGCACTGCAAGGGTTAACAAGGCTAAGGCACGACAACACACGGCTAGGAAATGCACGGCAAGGCAAGGAAAGGGTAACGCAAGGCAAGGCACGGTGAGGCTAGGCAAGGCTAATGCACGACAACGCAAGGCTAGGCAATGCACGACAATGCAAGTAAAGTTTAAAGCAAAGGAAGGCACGGCCAGAAGAGATAAGGCTAAGGCACGACAACGCAAGGCTAGGCAATGCAGGGAAGGCAAGGAAAGAGTAACGGAAGGTAAGGAAGGCAAAGGAAAGCAAGGAAAGGCAATGGTAACGGAAGGAACGGCACGGCAAGGGGAAACAATTCTAAGGCACGACAACGCACGCTAGGCAATGCACGGCAAGGGAAGGAAAGGGTAACGCATGGGAAACAACGTTCAGGGGAGGCAACGCTAAGGCACGACAACGCAAGGCTAGGCAATGCACGGAAGGCAAGCAAAGAGTAAAGGAAGGTAAGGAAGGCAAGGGAAAGAAAGGAAAGGCAATGGTAACGGAAGGAACGGCACGGCAAGGGGAAACAAGGCTAAGGCACGACAACGCACGCTAGGCAATGCACGGCAAGGCAAGGAAAGAGTAACGGAAGGAAAGGAATGCAAGGCAAAGCCAGGCAAGGCAAGTGTAACAAAAGGCACGCAACGGCAAGGGGAAACAAGGCTAAGGCACGACAACACACGGCTAGGAAATGCACGGCAAGGCAAGGAAAGGGTAACGCAAGGCAAGGCACGGTGAGGCTAGGCAAGGCTAATGCACGACAACGCAAGGCTAGGCAATGCACGACAATGCAAGTAAAGTTTAAAGCAAAGGAAGGCACGGCCAGAAGAGATAAGGCTAAGGCACGACAACGCAAGGCTAGGCAATGCAGGGAAGGCAAGGAAAGAGTAACGGAAGGTAAGGAAGGCAAAGGAAAGCAAGGAAAGGCAATGGTAACGGAAGGAACGGCACGGCAAGGGGAAACAATTCTAAGGCACGACAACGCACGCTAGGCAATGCACGGCAAGGGAAGGAAAGGGTAACGCATGGGAAACAACGTTCAGGGGAGGCAACGCTAAGGCACGACAACGCAAGGCTTGGCAATGCACGGAAGGCAAGCAAAGAGTAAAGGAAGGTAAGGAAGGCAAGGGAAAGCAAGGAAAGGCAATGGTAACGGAAGGAACGGCACGGCAAGGGGAAACAAGGCTAAGGCACGACAACGCACGCTAGGCAATGCACGGCAAGGCAAGGAAAGAGTAACGGAAGGAAAGGAATGCAAGGCAAAGCCAGGCAAGGCAAGTGTAACAAAAGGCACGCAACGGCAAGGGGAAACAAGGCTAAGGCACCACAACACACGGCTAGGAAATGCACGGCAAGGCAAGGAAAGGGTAACGCAAGGCAAGGCACGGTGAGGCTAGGCAAGGCTAATGCACGACAACGCAAGGCTAGGCAATGCACGACAATGCAAGTAAAGCTTAAAGCAAAGGAAGGCACGGCCAGAAGAGATAAGGTTAAGGCACGACAACGCAAGGCTAGGCAATGCAGGGAAGGCAAGGAAAGAGTAACGGAAGGTAAGGAAGGCAAAGGAAAGCAAGGAAAGGCAATGGTAACGGAAGGAACGGCACGGCAAGGGGAAACAATTCTAAGGCACGACAACGCACGCTAGGCAATGCACGGCAAGGGAAGGAAAGGGTAACGCATGGGAAAGAACGGTCAGGGGAGGCAACGCTAAGGCACGACAACGCAAGGCTTGGCAATGCACGGAAGGCAAGCAAAGAGTAAAGGAAGGTAAGGAAGGCAAGGGAAAGCAAGGAAAGGCAATGGTAACGGAAGGAACGGCACGGCAACGGGAAACAAGGCTAAGGCACGACAACGCACGCTAGGCAATGCACGGCAAGGCAAGGAAAGGGTAACGCATGGGTAAGCACGGTCAGGCGAGGCAAGGCTAAGGCATGACAACGCAAGGCTATGCAATGCACGGAAAGCAAGCAAAGAGTAACGGAACGCAAGGAAGGCAAGGGAAAGCAATGGAAGGCAAGGGTAATTGAAAGAACGGCACGGCAAGGGGAAACAAGGCTAAGGCACGGCAACGTAGGCTAGGCAATGCACGGCAAGGCAAGGAAAGGGTAACGCATGGCAAAGCACGGTCAGGCGATGCAAGGCTAAGGCATGACAATGCAAGGCTAGGCAATGCACGGAAAGCAAGCAAAGAGTAACGGAAGGTAAGGAAGGAAAGGGAAAGCAAAGAAAGTCAAGTGTAACGGAAGGAACGGCACGGCAAGGGGAAACAAGGCTAAGGCACGACAACGCACGGCTAGGCAATGCACGGCAAGGCAAGCAAAGGGTAACGCAAGGAAAGGCACGGTGAGGCTAGGCAAGGCTAATGCACGAAAACGCAAGGCTAGGCAATGCACGACAATGCAAGGAAAGCTTAAAGCAAAGGAAGGCACGGTCAGGCGAGATAAGGCTAAGGCACGACAACGCAAGGCTAGGCAATGCACGGAAGGCAAGCAAAGAGTAACGGAAGGTAAGGAAGGCAAGGGAAAGCAAGGAAAGGCAATGGTAACGGAAGGAACGGCACGGCAAGGGGAAACAAGGCTAAGGCACGACAACGCACGCTAGGCAATGCACGGCAAGGCAAGGAAAGGGTAACGCATGAGAAAGCACGGTCAGGCGAGGCAAGGCTAAGGCTCGACAACGCAAGGCTAGGCAATGCACGGAAAGCAAGCAAAGAGTAACGGAACGCAAGGAAGGCAAGGGAAAGCAAGGGAAGGCAAGGGTAACGGAAGGAACGGCACGGCAAGGGGAAACAAGGCTAAGGCACGACAACGCACGGCTAGGCAATGCACGGCAAGGCAAGGAAAGAGTAACGGAAGGAAAGGAAGGCAAGGCAAAGCCAGGCAAGGCAAGTGTAACAAAAGGCACGCAACGGCAAGGGGAAACAAGGCTAAGGCACGACAACACAGGGCTAGGAAATGCACGGCAAGGCAAGGAATGGGTAACGCAAGGCAAGGCACGGTGAGGCTAGGCAAGGCTAATGCACGACAACGCAAGGCTAGGCAATGCACGACAATGCAAGTAAAGCTTAAAGCAAAGGAAGGCACGGCCAGAAGAGATAAGGCTAAGGCACGACAACGCAAGGCTAGGCAATGCAGGGAAGGCAAGGAAAGAGTAACGGAAGGTAAGCAAGGCAAGGAAAAGCAAAAAAAGGCAAGGGCAACGGAAGGAACGGCACGGCAAGGGAAACAAGTCTAAGGCACGACACCGAACGCTAGGCATTGAACGGCAAGGCAAGGAATGGGTAACGCATGGGAAAGCACGGTCAGGCGAGGCAAGGCTAAGGCACGACAACGCAAGGCTAGGCAATGCACGGAAGGCAAGCAAAGAGTAACGGAAGGTAAGGAAGGCAAGGGAAAGGAAGGAACGGCACGGCAAGGGGAAACAAGTCTAAGGCACGACAACGCAGGGCTAGGCAATGCACGGCAAGGCAAGGAAAGAGTAACGGAAGGAGAGGAAGGCAAGGCAAAGGCAGGCAAGGCAAGTGTAACAAAAGGCACGCAACGGCAAGGGGAAACAAGGCTAAGGCACGACAACACACGGCTAGGAAATGCACGGCAAACAAGGAAAGGGTAACGGAAGGCAAGGTACGGTGAGGCTAGGCAAGGCTAATGCACGACAACGCAAGGCTAGGCAATGCACGACAATGCAAGTAAAGCTTAAAGCAAAGGAAGGCACGGTCAGGCGAGATAAGGCTAAGGCACGACAACGCAAGGCTAAGCAATGCAGGGACGGCAAGCAAAGAATAACGGAAGGTAAGGAAGGCAAGGGAAAGCAAGGAAAGGCAATGGTAACGGAAGGAACGGCACGGCAAGGGGAAACAAGTCTAAGGCACGACAACACACGCTAGGCAATGCACGGCAAGGCAAGGAAAGGGTAACGCATGGGAAAGCACGGTCAGGGGAGGCAAGGCTAAGGCACGACAACGCAAGGCTTGGCAATGCACGGAAGGCAAGCAAAGAGTAACGGAATGCAAGGAAGGAAAGGGAAAGCAAGGGAAGGTAAGGGTAACGGAAGGAACGGCACTGCAAGGGTTAACAAGGCTAAGGCACGACAACACACGGCTAGGAAATGCACGGCAAGGCAAGGAAAGGGTAACGCAAGGCAAGGCACGGTGAGGCTAGGCAAGGCTAATGCACGACAACGCAAGGCTAGGCAATGCACGACAATGCAAGTAAAGTTTAAAGCAAAGGAAGGCACGGCCAGAAGAGATAAGGCTAAGGCACGACAACGCAAGGCTAGGCAATGCACGGAAGGCAAGCAAAGAGTAAAGGAAGGTAAGGAAGGCAAGGGAAAGAAAGGAAAGGCAATGGTAACGGAAGGAACGGCACGGCAAGGGGAAACAAGGCTAAGGCACGACAACGCACGCTAGGCAATGCACGGCAAGGCAAGGAAAGAGTAACGGAAGGAAAGGAATGCAAGGCAAAGCCAGGCAAGGCAAGTGTAACAAAAGGCACGCAACGGCAAGGGGAAACAAGGCTAAGGCACGACAACACACGGCTAGGAAATGCACGGCAAGGCAAGGAAAGGGTAACGCAAGGCAAGGCACGGTGAGGCTAGGCAAGGCTAATGCACGACAACGCAAGGCTAGGCAATGCACGACAATGCAAGTAAAGTTTAAAGCAAAGGAAGGCACGGCCAGAAGAGATAAGGCTAAGGCACGACAACGCAAGGCTAGGCAATGCAGGGAAGGCAAGGAAAGAGTAACGGAAGGTAAGGAAGGCAAAGGAAAGCAAGGAAAGGCAATGGTAACTTAAGGAACGGCACGGCAAGGGGAAACAATTCTAAGGCACGACAACGCACGCTAGGCAATGCACGGCAAGGGAAGGAAAGGGTAACGCATGGGAAACAACGTTCAGGGGAGGCAACGCTAAGGCACGACAACGCAAGGCTTGGCAATGCACGGAAGGCAAGCAAAGAGTAAAGGAAGGTAAGGAAGGCAAGGGAAAGCAAGGAAAGGCAATGGTAACGGAAGGAACGGCACGGCAAGGGGAAACAAGGCTAAGGCACGACAACGCACGCTAGGCAATGCACGGCAAGGCAAGGAAAGAGTAACGGAAGGAAAGGAATGCAAGGCAAAGCCAGGCAAGGCAAGTGTAACAAAAGGCACGCAACGGCAAGGGGAAACAAGGCTAAGGCACCACAACACACGGCTAGGAAATGCACGGCAAGGCAAGGAAAGGGTAACGCAAGGCAAGGCACGGTGAGGCTAGGCAAGGCTAATGCACGACAACGCAAGGCTAGGCAATGCACGACAATGCAAGTAAAGCTTAAAGCAAAGGAAGGCACGGCCAGAAGAGATAAGGTTAAGGCACGACAACGCAAGGCTAGGCAATGCAGGGAAGGCAAGGAAAGAGTAACGGAAGGTAAGGAAGGCAAAGGAAAGCAAGGAAAGGCAATGGTAACGGAAGGAACGGCACGGCAAGGGGAAACAATTCTAAGGCACGACAACGCACGCTAGGCAATGCACGGCAAGGGAAGGAAAGGGTAACGCATGGGAAAGAACGGTCAGGGGAGGCAACGCTAAGGCACGACAACGCAAGGCTTGGCAATGCACGGAAGGCAAGCAAAGAGTAAAGGAAGGTAAGGAAGGCAAGGGAAAGCAAGGAAAGGCAATGGTAACGGAAGGAACGGCACGGCAACGGGAAACAAGGCTAAGGCACGACAACGCACGCTAGGCAATGCACGGCAAGGCAAGGAAAGGGTAACGCATGGGTAAGCACGGTCAGGCGAGGCAAGGCTAAGGCATGACAACGCAAGGCTATGCAATGCACGGAAAGCAAGCAAAGAGTAACGGAACGCAAGGAAGGCAAGGGAAAGCAATGGAAGGCAAGGGTAATTGAAAGAACGGCACGGCAAGGGGAAACAAGGCTAAGGCACGGCAACGTAGGCTAGGCAATGCACGGCAAGGCAAGGAAAGGGTAACGCATGGCAAAGCACGGTCAGGCGATGCAAGGCTAAGGCATGACAATGCAAGGCTAGGCAATGCACGGAAAGCAAGCAAAGAGTAACGGAAGGTAAGGAAGGAAAGGGAAAGCAAAGAAAGTCAAGTGTAACGGAAGGAACGGCACGGCAAGGGGAAACAAGGCTAAGGCACGACAACGCACGGCTAGGCAATGCACGGCAAGGCAAGCAAAGGGTAACGCAAGGAAAGGCACGGTGAGGCTAGGCAAGGCTAATGCACGAAAACGCAAGGCTAGGCAATGCACGACAATGCAAGGAAAGCTTAAAGCAAAGGAAGGCACGGTCAGGCGAGATAAGGCTAAGGCACGACAACGCAAGGCTAGGCAATGCACGGAAGGCAAGCAAAGAGTAACGGAAGGTAAGGAAGGCAAGGGAAAGCAAGGAAAGGCAATGGTAACGGAAGGAACGGCACGGCAAGGGGAAACAAGGCTAAGGCACGACAACGCACGCTAGGCAATGCACGGCAAGGCAAGGAAAGGGTAACGCATGAGAAAGCACGGTCAGGCGAGGCAAGGCTAAGGCTCGACAACGCAAGGCTAGGCAATGCACGGAAAGCAAGCAAAGAGTAACGGAACGCAAGGAAGGCAAGGGAAAGCAAGGGAAGGCAAGGGTAACGGAAGGAACGGCACGGCAAGGGGAAACAAGGCTAAGGCACGACAACGCACGGCTAGGCAATGCACGGCAAGGCAAGGAAAGAGTAACGGAAGGAAAGGAAGGCAAGGCAAAGCCAGGCAAGGCAAGTGTAACAAAAGGCACGCAACGGCAAGGGGAAACAAGGCTAAGGCACGACAACACAGGGCTAGGAAATGCACGGCAAGGCAAGGAATGGGTAACGCAAGGCAAGGCACGGTGAGGCTAGGCAAGGCTAATGCACGACAACGCAAGGCTAGGCAATGCACGACAATGCAAGTAAAGCTTAAAGCAAAGGAAGGCACGGCCAGAAGAGATAAGGCTAAGGCACGACAACGCAAGGCTAGGCAATGCAGGGAAGGCAAGGAAAGAGTAACGGAAGGTAAGCAAGGCAAGGAAAAGCAAAAAAAGGCAAGGGCAACGGAAGGAACGGCACGGCAAGGGAAACAAGTCTAAGGCACGACACCGAACGCTAGGCATTGAACGGCAAGGCAAGGAATGGGTAACGCATGGGAAAGCACGGTCAGGCGAGGCAAGGCTAAGGCACGACAACGCAAGGCTAGGCAATGCACGGAAGGCAAGCAAAGAGTAACGGAAGGTAAGGAAGGCAAGGGAAAGGAAGGAACGGCACGGCAAGGGGAAACAAGTCTAAGGCACGACAACGCAGGGCTAGGCAATGCACGGCAAGGCAAGGAAAGAGTAACGGAAGGAGAGGAAGGCAAGGCAAAGGCAGGCAAGGCAAGTGTAACAAAAGGCACGCAACGGCAAGGGGAAACAAGGCTAAGGCACGACAACACACGGCTAGGAAATGCACGGCAAGCAAGGAAAGGGTAACGGAAGGCAAGGTACGGTGAGGCTAGGCAAGGCTAATGCACGACAACGCAAGGCTAGGCAATGCACGACAATGCAAGTAAAGCTTAAAGCAAAGGAAGGCACGGTCAGGCGAGATAAGGCTAAGGCACGACAACGCAAGGCTAAGCAATGCAGGGACGGCAAGCAAAGAATAACGGAAGGTAAGGAAGGCAAGGGAAAGCAAGGAAAGGCAATGGTAACGGAAGGAACGGCACGGCAAGGGGAAACAAGTCTAAGGCACGACAACACACGCTAGGCAATGCACGGCAAGGCAAGGAAAGGGTAACGCATGGGAAAGCACGGTCAGGGGAGGCAAGGCTAAGGCACGACAACGCAAGGCTTGGCAATGCACGGAAGGCAAGCAAAGAGTAACGGAATGCAAGGAAGGAAAGGGAAAGCAAGGGAAGGTAAGGGTAACGGAAGGAACGGCACTGCAAGGGTTAACAAGGCTAAGGCACGACAACACACGGCTAGGAAATGCACGGCAAGGCAAGGAAAGGGTAACGCAAGGCAAGGCACGGTGAGGCTAGGCAAGGCTAATGCACGACAACGCAAGGCTAGGCAATGCACGACAATGCAAGTAAAGTTAAAAGCAAAGGAAGGCACGGCCAGAAGAGATAAGGCTAAGGCACGACAACGCAAGGCTAGGCAATGCAGGGAAGGCAAGGAAAGAGTAACGGAAGGTAAGGAAGGCAAAGGAAAGCAAGGAAAGGCAATGGTAACGGAAGGAACGGCACGGCAAGGGGAAACAATTCTAAGGCACGACAACGCACGCTAGGCAATGCACGGCAAGGGAAGGAAAGGGTAACGCATGGGAAACAACGTTCAGGGGAGGCAACGCTAAGGCACGACAACGCAAGGCTAGGCAATGCACGGAAGGCAAGCAAAGAGTAAAGGAAGGTAAGGAAGGCAAGGGAAAGCAAGGAAAGGCAATGGTAACGGAAGGAACGGCACGGCAAGGGGAAACAAGGCTAAGGCACGACAACGCACGCTAGGCAATGCACGGCAAGGCAAGGAAAGAGTAACGGAATGAAAGGAATGCAAGGCAAAGCCAGGCAAGGCAAGTGTAACAAAAGGCACGCAACGGCAAGGGGAAACAAGGCTAAGGCACGACAACACACGGCTAGGAAATGCACGGCAAGGCAAGGAAAGGGTAACGCAAGGCAAGGCACGGTGAGGCTAGGCAAGGCTAATGCACGACAACGCAAGGCTAGGCAATGCACGACAATGCAAGTAAAGTTTAAAGCAAAGGAAGGCACGGCCAGAAGAGATAAGGCTAAGGCACGACAACGCAAGGCTAGGCAATGCAGGGAAGGCAAGGAAAGAGTAACGGAAGGTAAGGAAGGCAAAGGAAAGCAAGGAAAGGCAATGGTAACGGAAGGAACGGCACGGCAAGGGGAAACAATTCTAAGGCACGACAACGCACGCTAGGCAATGCACGGCAAGGGAAGGAAAGGGTAACGCATGGGAAACAACGTTCAGGGGAGGCAACGCTAAGGCACGACAACGCAAGTCTTGGCAATGCACGGAAGGCAAGCAAAGAGTAAAGGAAGGTAAGGAAGGCAAGGGAAAGCAAGGAAAGGCAATTGTAACGGAAGGAACGGCACGGCAAGGGGAAACAAGGCTAAGGCACGACAACGCACGCTAGGCAATGCACGGCAAGGCAAGGAAAGAGTAACGGAAGGAAAGGAATGCAAGGCAAAGCCAGGCAAGGCAAGTGTAACAAAAGGCACGCAACGGCAAGGGGAAACAAGGCTAAGGCACCACAACACACGGCTAGGAAATGCACGGCAAGGCAAGGAAAGGGTAACGCAAGGCAAGGCACGGTGAGGCTAGGCAAGGCTAATGCACGACAACGCAAGGCTAGGCAATGCACGACAATGCAAGTAAAGCTTAAAGCAAAGGAAGGCACGGCCAGAAGAGATAAGGTTAAGGCACGACAACGCAAGGCTAGGCAATGCAGGGAAGGCAAGGAAAGAGTAACGGAAGGTAAGGAAGGCAAAGGAAAGCAAGGAAAGGCAATGGTAACGGAAGGAACGGCACGGCAAGGGGAAACAATTCTAAGGCACGACAACGCACGCTAGGCAATGCACGGCAAGGGAAGGAAAGGGTAACGCATGGGAAAGAACGGTCAGGGGAGGCAACGCTAAGGCACGACAACGCAAGGCTTGGCAATGCACGGAAGGCAAGCAAAGAGTAAAGGAAGGTAAGGAAGGCAAGGGAAAGCAAGGAAAGGCAATGGTAACGGAAGGAACGGCACGGCAACGGGAAACAAGGCTAAGGCACGACAACGCACGCTAGGCAATGCACGGCAAGGCAAGGAAAGGGTAACGCATGGGTAAGCACGGTCAGGCGAGGCAAGGCTAAGGCATGACAACGCAAGGCTATGCAATGCACGGAAAGCAAGCAAAGAGTAACGGAACGCAAGGAAGGCAAGGGAAAGCAATGGAAGGCAAGGGTAATTGAAAGAACGGCACGGCAAGGGGAAACAAGGCTAAGGCACGGCAACGTAGGCTAGGCAATGCACGGCAAGGCAAGGAAAGGGTAACGCATGGCAAAGCACGGTCAGGCGATGCAAGGCTAAGGCATGACAATGCAAGGCTAGGCAATGCACGGAAAGCAAGCAAAGAGTAACGGAAGGTAAGGAAGGAAAGGGAAAGCAAAGAAAGTCAAGTGTAACGGAAGGAACGGCACGGCAAGGGGAAACAAGGCTAAGGCACGACAACGCACGGCTAGGCAATGCACGGCAAGGCAAGCAAAGGGTAACGCAAGGAAAGGCACGGTGAGGCTAGGCAAGGCTAATGCACGAAAACGCAAGGCTAGGCAATGCACGACAATGCAAGGAAAGCTTAAAGCAAAGGAAGGCACGGTCAGGCGAGATAAGGCTAAGGCACGACAACGCAAGGCTAGGCAATGCACGGAAGGCAAGCAAAGAGTAACGGAAGGTAAGGAAGGCAAGGGAAAGCAAGGAAAGGCAATGGTAACGGAAGGAACGGCACGGCAAGGGGAAACAAGGCTAAGGCACGACAACGCACGCTAGGCAATGCACGGCAAGGCAAGGAAAGGGTAACGCATGAGAAAGCACGGTCAGGCGAGGCAAGGCTAAGGCTCGACAACGCAAGGCTAGGCAATGCACGGAAAGCAAGCAAAGAGTAACGGAACGCAAGGAAGGCAAGGGAAAGCAAGGGAAGGCAAGGGTAACGGAAGGAACGGCACGGCAAGGGGAAACAAGGCTAAGGCACGACAACGCACGGCTAGGCAATGCACGGCAAGGCAAGGAAAGAGTAACGGAAGGAAAGGAAGGCAAGGCAAAGCCAGGCAAGGCAAGTGTAACAAAAGGCACGCAACGGCAAGGGGAAACAAGGCTAAGGCACGACAACACAGGGCTAGGAAATGCACGGCAAGGCAAGGAATGGGTAACGCAAGGCAAGGCACGGTGAGGCTAGGCAAGGCTAATGCACGACAACGCAAGGCTAGGCAATGCACGACAATGCAAGTAAAGCTTAAAGCAAAGGAAGGCACGGCCAGAAGAGATAAGGCTAAGGCACGACAACGCAAGGCTAGGCAATGCAGGGAAGGCAAGGAAAGAGTAACGGAAGGTAAGCAAGGCAAGGAAAAGCAAAAAAAGGCAAGGGCAACGGAAGGAACGGCACGGCAAGGGAAACAAGTCTAAGGCACGACACCGAACGCTAGGCATTGAACGGCAAGGCAAGGAATGGGTAACGCATGGGAAAGCACGGTCAGGCGAGGCAAGGCTAAGGCACGACAACGCAAGGCTAGGCAATGCACGGAAGGCAAGCAAAGAGTAACGGAAGGTAAGGAAGGCAAGGGAAAGGAAGGAACGGCACGGCAAGGGGAAACAAGTCTAAGGCACGACAACGCAGGGCTAGGCAATGCACGGCAAGGCAAGGAAAGAGTAACGGAAGGAGAGGAAGGCAAGGCAAAGGCAGGCAAGGCAAGTGTAACAAAAGGCACGCAACGGCAAGGGGAAACAAGGCTAAGGCACGACAACACACGGCTAGGAAATGCACGGCAAGCAAGGAAAGGGTAACGGAAGGCAAGGTACGGTGAGGCTAGGCAAGGCTAATGCACGACAACGCAAGGCTAGGCAATGCACGACAATGCAAGTAAAGCTTAAAGCAAAGGAAGGCACGGTCAGGCGAGATAAGGCTAAGGCACGACAACGCAAGGCTAAGCAATGCAGGGACGGCAAGCAAAGAATAACGGAAGGTAAGGAAGGCAAGGGAAAGCAAGGAAAGGCAATGGTAACGGAAGGAACGGCACGGCAAGGGGAAACAAGTCTAAGGCACGACAACACACGCTAGGCAATGCACGGCAAGGCAAGGAAAGGGTAACGCATGGGAAAGCACGGTCAGGGGAGGCAAGGCTAAGGCACGACAACGCAAGGCTTGGCAATGCACGGAAGGCAAGCAAAGAGTAACGGAATGCAAGGAAGGCAAAAGGAAGGAAAGGGAAAGCAAGGGAAGGTAAGGGTAACGGAAGGAACGGCACTGCAAGGGTTAACAAGGCTAAGGCACGACAACACACGGCTAGGAAATGCACGGCAAGGCAAGGAAAGGGTAACGCAAGGCAAGGCACGGTGAGGCTAGGCAAGGCTAATGCACGACAACGCAAGGCTAGGCAATGCACGACAATGCAAGTAAAGTTAAAAGCAAAGGAAGGCACGGCCAGAAGAGATAAGGCTAAGGCACGACAACGCAAGGCTAGGCAATGCAGGGAAGGCAAGGAAAGAGTAACGGAAGGTAAGGAAGGCAAAGGAAAGCAAGGAAAGGCAATGGTAACGGAAGGAACGGCACGGCAAGGGGAAACAATTCTAAGGCACGACAACGCACGCTAGGCAATGCACGGCAAGGGAAGGAAAGGGTAACGCATGGGAAACAACGTTCAGGGGAGGCAACGCTAAGGCACGACAACGCAAGGCTAGGCAATGCACGGAAGGCAAGCAAAGAGTAAAGGAAGGTAAGGAAGGCAAGGGAAAGCAAGGAAAGGCAATGGTAACGGAAGGAACGGCACGGCAAGGGGAAACAAGGCTAAGGCACGACAACGCACGCTAGGCAATGCACGGCAAGGCAAGGAAAGAGTAACGGAAGGAAAGGAATGCAAGGCAAAGCCAGGCAAGGCAAGTGTAACAAAAGGCACGCAACGGCAAGGGGAAACAAGGCTAAGGCACGACAACACACGGCTAGGAAATGCACGGCAAGGCAAGGAAAGGGTAACGCAAGGCAAGGCACGGTGAGGCTAGGCAAGGCTAATGCACGACAACGCAAGGCTAGGCAATGCACGACAATGCAAGTAAAGTTTAAAGCAAAGGAAGGCACGGCCAGAAGAGATAAGGCTAAGGCACGACAACGCAAGGCTAGGCAATGCAGGGAAGGCAAGGAAAGAGTAACGGAAGGTAAGGAAGGCAAAGGAAAGCAAGGAAAGGCAATGGTAACGGAAGGAACGGCACGGCAAGGGGAAACAATTCTAAGGCACGACAACGCACGCTAGGCAATGCACGGCAAGGGAAGGAAAGGGTAACGCATGGGAAACAACGTTCAGGGGAGGCAACGCTAAGGCACGACAACGCAAGGCTTGGCAATGCACGGAAGGCAAGCAAAGAGTAAAGGAAGGTAAGGAAGGCAAGGGAAAGCAAGGAAAGGCAATTGTAACGGAAGGAACGGCACGGCAAGGGGAAACAAGGCTAAGGCACGACAACGCACGCTAGGCAATGCACGGCAAGGCAAGGAAAGAGTAACGGAAGGAAAGGAATGCAAGGCAAAGCCAGGCAAGGCAAGTGTAACAAAAGGCACGCAACGGCAAGGGGAAACAAGGCTAAGGCACGACAACACACGGCTAGGAAATGCACGGCAAGGCAAGGAAAGGGTAACGCAAGGCAAGGCACGGTGAGGCTAGGCAAGGCTAATGCACGACAACGCAAGGCTAGGCAATGCTTGACAATGCAAGTAAAGCTTAAAGCAAAGGAAGGCACGGCCAGAAGAGATAAGGCTAAGGCACGACAACGCAAGGCTAGGCAATGCAGGGAAGGCAAGGAAAGAGTAACGGAAGGTAAGGAAGGCAAAGGAAAGCAAGGAAAGGCAATGGTAACGGAAGGAACGGCACGGCAAGGGGAAACAATTCTAAGGCACGACAACGCACGCTAGGCAATGCACGGCAAGGGAAGGAAAGGGTAACGCATGGGAAAGAACGGTCAGGGGAGGCAACGCTAAGCCACGACAACGCAAGGCTTGGCATGCACGGAAGGCAAGCAAAGAGTAAAGGAAGGTAAGGAAGGCAAGGTAAAGCAAGGAAAGGCAATGGTAACGGAAGGAACGGCACGGCAAGGGGAAACAAGGCTAAGGCACGACAACGCACGCTAGGCAATGCACGTCAAGGCAAGGAAAGGGTAACGCATGGGTAAGCACGGTCAGGCGAGGCAAGGCTAAGGCATGACAACGCAAGGCTATGCAATGCACGGAAAGCAAGCAAAGAGTAACGGAACGCAAGGAAGGCAAGGGAAATCAATGGAAGGCAAGGGTAATGGAAAGAACGGCACGGCAAGGGGAAACAAGGCTAAGGCACGGCAACGTAGGCTAGGCAATGTACGGCAAGGCAAGGAAAGGGTAACGCATGGCAAAGCACGGTCAGGCGATGCAAGGCTAAGGCATGACAACGCAAGGCTAGGCAATGCACGGAAAGCAAGCAAAGAGTAACGGAAGGTAAGGAAGGAAAGGGAAAGCAAAGAAAGTCAAGTGTAACGGAAGGAACGGCACGGCAAGGGGAAACAAGGCTAAGGCACGACAACGCACGGCTAGGCAATGCACGGCAAGGCAAGCAAAGGGTAACGCAAGGAAAGGCACGGTGAGGCTAGGCAAGGCTAATGCACGAAAACGCAAGGCTAGGCAATGCACGACAATGCAAGGAAAGCTTAAAGCAAAGGAAGGCACGGTCAGGCGAGATAAGGCTAAGGCACGACAACGCAAGGCTAGGCAATGCACGGAAGGCAAGCAAAGAGTAACGGAAGGTAAGGAAGGCAAGGGAAAGCAAGGAAAGGCAATGGTAACGGAAGGAACGGCACGGCAACGGGAAACAAGGCTAAGGCACGACAACGCACGCTAGGCAATGCACGGCAAGGCAAGGAAAGGGTAACGCATGAGAAAGCACGTTCAGGCGAGGCAAGGCTAAGGCTCGACAACGCAAGGCTAGGCAATGCACGGAAAGCAAGCAAAGAGTAACGGAACGCAAGGAAGGCAAGGGAAAGCAAGGGAAGGCAAGGGTAACCGAAGGAACGGCACAGCAAGGGGAAACAAGGCTAAGGCACGACAACGCACGGCTAGGCAATGCACGGCAAGGCAAGGAAAGAGTAACGGAAGGAAAGGAAGGCAAGGCAAAGCCAGGCAAGGCAAGTGTAACAAAAGGCACGCAACGGCAAGGGGAAACAAGGCTAAGGCACGACAACACAGGCCTAGGAAATGCACGGCAAGGCAAGGAAAGGGTAATGCAAGGCAAGGCACGGTGAGGCTAGGAAAGGCTAATGCACGACAACGCAAGGCTAGGCAATGCACGACAATGCAAGTAAAGCTTAAAGCAAAGGAAGGCACGGCCAGAAGAGATAAGGCTAAGGCACGACAACGCAAGGCTAGGCAATTCAGGGAAGGCAAGGAAAGAGTAACGGAAGGTAAGCAAGGCAAGGAAAAGCAAGGAAAGGCAAGGGCAACGGAAGGAACGGCACGGCAAGGGGAAACAAGTCTAAGGCACGACACCGAACGCTAGGCATTGAACGGCAAGGCAAGGAAAGGGTAACGCATGGGAAAGCACGGTCAGGCGAGGCAAGGCTAAGGCACGACAACGCAAGGCTAGGCAATGCACGGAAGGCAAGCAAAGAGTAACGGAAGGTAAGGAAGGCAAGGGAAAGGAAGGAACGGCACGGCAAGGGGAAACAAGTCTAAGGCACGACAACGCAGGGCTAGGCAATGCACGGCAAGGCAAGGAAAGAGTAACGGAAGGAAAGGAAGGCAAGGCAAAGGCAGGCAAGGCAAGTGTAAGAAAAGGCACGCAACGGCAAGGGGAAACAAGGCTAAGGCACGACAACACACGGCTAGGAAATGCATGGCAAGGCAAGGAAAGGGTAACGGAAGGCAAGGTACGGTGAGGCTAGGCAAGGCTAATGCACGACAACGCAAGGCTAGGCAATGCACGACAATGCAAGGAAAGCTTAAAGCAAAGGAAGGCACGGTCAGGCGAGATAAGGCTAAGGCACGACAACGCAAGGCTAGGCAATGCAGGGACGGCAAGCAAAGAATAACGGAAGGTAAGGAAGGCAAGGGAAAGCAAGGAAAGGCAATGGTAACGGAAGGAACGGCACGGGAAGGGGAAACAAGTCTAAGGCACGACAACGCACGCTAGGCAATGCACGGCAAGGGAAGGAAAGGGTAACACATGGGAAAGCACGGTCAGGGGAGGCAAGGCTAAGGCACGACAACGCAAGGCTTGGCAATGCACGGAAGGCAAGCAAAGAGTAACGGAAGGTAAGGAAGGCAAGGGAAAGCAAAGAAAGGCAAGTGTAACGGAAGGAACGGCACGGCAAGGGGAAACAAGGCTAAGGCACGACAACGCACGCTAGGCAATGCGCGGCAAGGCAAGGAAAGGGTAACGCATGGGAAAGCACGGTCAGGCGAGGCAAGGCTAAGGAAAGCCAACGCAAGGCAAGGCAATGCACGGAAAGGAAGCAAGGAGTAACGGAATGCAAGGAAGGAAAGGGAAAGCAAGGGAAGGTAAGGGTAACGGAAGGAACGGCACTGCAAGGGTTAACAAGGCTAAGGCACGACAACACACGGCTAGGAAATGCACGGCAAGGCAAGGAAAGGGTAACGCAAGGCAAGGCACGGTGAGGCTAGGCAAGGCTAATGCACGACAACGCAAGGCTAGGCAATGCACGACAATGCAAGTAAAGTTTAAAGCAAAGGAAGGCACGGCCAGAAGAGATAAGGCTAAGGCACGACAACGCAAGGCTAGGCAATGCAGGGAAGGCAAGGAAAGAGTAACGGAAGGTAAGGAAGGCAAAGGAAAGCAAGGAAAGGCAATGGTAACGGAAGGAACGGCACGGCAAGGGGAAACAATTCTAAGGCACGACAACGCACGCTAGGCAATGCACGGCAAGGGAAGGAAAGGGTAACGCATGGGAAACAACGTTCAGGGGAGGCAAGGCTAAGGCACGACAACGCAAGGCTTGGCAATGCACGGAAGGCAAGCAAAGAGTAAAGGAAGGTAAGGAAAGCAAGGGAAAGCAAGGAAAGGCAATGGTAACGGAAGGAACGGCACGGCAAGGGGAAACAAGGCTAAGGCACGACAACGCACGCTAGGCAATGCACGGCAAGGCAAGGAAAGAGTAACGGAAGGAAAGGAATGCAAGGCAAAGCCAGGCAAGGCAAGTGTAACAAAAGGCACGCAACGGCAAGGGGAAACAAGGCTAAGGCACGACAACACACGGCTAGGAAATGCACGGCAAGGCAAGGAAAGGGTAACGCAAGGCAAGGCACGGTGAGGCTAGGCAAGGCTAATGCACGACAACGCAAGGCTAGGCAATGCACGACAATGCAAGTAAAGCTTAAAGCAAAGGAAGGCACGGCCAGAAGAGATAAGGCTAAGGCACGACAACGCAAGGCTAGGCAATGCAGGGAAGGCAAGGAAAGAGTAACGGAAGGTAAGGAAGGCAAAGGAAAGCATGGAAAGGCAATGGTAACGGAAGGAACGGCACGGCAAGGGGAAACAATTCTAAGGCACGACAACGCACGCTAGGCAATGCACGGCAAGGGAAGGAAAGGGTAACGCATGAGAAAGCACGGTCAGGCGAGGCAAGGCTAAGGCTCGACAACGCAAGGCTAGGCAATGCACGGAAAGCAAGCAAAGAGTAACGGAACGCAAGGAAGGCAAGGGAAAGCAAGGGAAGGCAAGGGTAACGGAAGGAACGGCACGGCAAGGGGAAACAAGGCTAAGGCACGACAACGCACGGCTAGGCAATGCACGGCAAGGCAAGGAAAGAGTAACGGAAGGAAAGGAAGGCAAGGCAAAGCCAGGCAAGGCAAGTGTAACAAAAGGCACGCAACGGCAAGGGGAAACAAGGCTAAGGCACGACAACACAGGGTTAGGAAATGCACGGCAAGGCAATGAATGGGTAACGCAAGGCAAGGCACGGTGAGGCTAGGCAAGGCTAATGCACGACAACGCAAGGCTAGGCAATGCACGACAATGCAAGTAAAGCTTAAAGGAAAGGAAGGCACGGCCAGAAGAGATAAGGCTAAGGCACGACAACGCAAGGCTAGGCAATGCAGGGAAGGCAAGGAAAGAGTAACGGAAGGTAAGCAATTCAAGGAAAAGCAAAAAAAGGCAAGGGCAACGGAAGGAACGGCACGGCAAGGGAAACAAGTCTAAGGCACGACACCGAACGCTAGGCATTGAACGGCAAGGCAAGGAATGGGTAACGCATGGGAAAGCACGGTCACGCGAGGCAAGGCTAAGGCACGACAACGCAAGGCTAGGCAATGCACGGAAGGCAAGCAAAGAGTAACGGAAGGTAAGGAAGGCAAGGGAAAGGAAGGAACGGCACGGCAAGGAGAAACAAGTCTAAGGCACGACAACGCAGGGCTAGGCAATGCACGGCAAGGCAAGGAAAGAGTAACGGAAGGAAAGGAAGGCAAGGCAAAAGGCAAGGCAAGTGTAACAAAAGGCACGCAACGGCAAGGGGAAACAAGGCTAAGGCACGACAACACACGGCTAGGAAATGCACGGCAAGCAAGGAAAGGGTAACGGAAGGCAAGGTACGGTGAGGCTAGGCAAGGCTAATGCACGACAACGCAAGGCTAGGCAATGCACGACAATGCAAGTAAAGCTTAAAGCAAAGGAAGGCACGGTCAGGCGAGATAAGGCTAAGGCACGACAACGCAAGGCTAAGCAATGCAGGGACGGCAAGCAAAGAATAACGGAAGGTAAGGAAGGCAAGGGAAAGCAAGGAAATGCAATGGTAACGGAAGGAACGGCACGGCAAGGGGAAACAAGTCTAAGGCACGACAACACACGCTAGGCAATGCACGGCAAGGCAAGGAAAGGGTAACGCATGGGAAAGCACGGTCAGGGGAGGCAAGGCTAAGGCACGACAACGCAAGGCTTGGCAATGCACGGAAGGCAAGCAAAGAGTAACGGAAGGTAAGGAAGGCAAGGGAAAGCAAAGAAAGGCAAGTGTAACGGAAGGAACGGCACGGCAAGGGGAAACAAGGCTAAGGCACGACAACGCACGCTAGGCAATGCGCGGCAAGGCAAGGAAAGGGTAACGCATGGGAAAGCACGGTCAGGCGAGGCAAGGCTAAGGAAAGCCAACGCAAGGCTAGGCAATGCACGGAAAGCAAGCAAGGAGTAACGGAATGCAAGGAAGGAAAGGGAAAGCAAGGGAAGGTAAGGGTAACGGAAGGAACGGCACTGCAAAGGTTAACAAGGCTAAGGCACGACAACACACGGCTAGGAAATGCACGGCAAGGCAAGGAAAGGGTAACGCAAGGCAAGGCACGGTGAGGCTAGGCAAGGCTAATGCACGACAACGCAAGGCTAGGCAATGCACGACAATGCAAGTAAAGTTTAAAGCAAAGGAAGGCACGGCCAGAAGAGATAAGGCTAAGGCACGACAACGCAAGGCTAGGCAATGCAGGGAAGGCAAGGAAAGAGTAACGGAAGGTAAGGAAGGCAAAGGAAAGCAAGGAAAGCAATGGTAACGGAAGGAACGGCACGGCAAGGGGAAACAAGTCTAAGGCACGACAACGCACGCTAGGCAATGCACGGCAAGGGAAGGAAAGGGTAACGCATGGGAAACAACGTTCTGGGGAGGCAACGCTAAGGCACGACAACGCAAGGCTTGGCAATGCACGGAAGGCAAGCAAAGAGTAAAGGAAGGTAAGGAAGGCAAGGGAAAGCAAGGAAAGGCAATGGTAACGGAAGGAACGGCACGGCAAGGGGAAACAAGGCTAAGGCATGACAACGCACGCTAGGCAATGCACGGCAAGGCAAGGAAAGCGTAACGGAAGGAAAGGAATGCAAGGCAAAGCCAGGCAAGGCAAGTGTAACAAAAGGCACGCAACGGCAAGGGGAAACAAGGCTAAGGCACGACAACACACGGCTAGGAAATGCACGGCAAGGCAAGGAAAGGGTAACGCAAGGCAAGGCACGGTGAGGCTAGGCAAGGCTAATGCACGACAACGCAAGGCTAGGCAATGCTTGACAATGCAAGTAAAGCTTAAAGCAAAGGAAGGCACGGCCAGAAGAGATAAGGCTAAGGCACGACAACGCAAGGCTAGGCAATGCAGGGAAGGCAAGGAAAGAGTAACAGAAGGTAAGGAAGGCAAAGGAAAGCAAGGAAAGGCAATGGTAACGGAAGGAACGGCACGGCAAGGGGAAACAATTCTAAGGCACGACAACGCACGCTAGGCAATGCACGGCAAGGGAAGGAAAGGGTAACGCATGGGAAAGAACGGTCAGGGGAGGCAACGCTAAGCCACGACAACGCAAGGCTTGGCAATGCACGGAAGGCAAGCAAAGAGTAAAGGAAGGTAAGGAAGGCAAGGGAAAGCAAGGAAAGGCAATGGTAACGGAAGGAACGGCACGGCAAGGGGAAACAAGGCTAAGGCACGACAACGCACGCTAGGCAATGCACGGCAAGGCAAGGAAAGGGTAACGCATGGGTAAGCACGGTCAGGCGAGGCAAGGCTAAGGCATGACAACGCAAGGCTATGCAATGCACGGAAAGCAAGCAAAGAGTAACGGAACGCAAGGAAGGCAAGGCAAAGCAATGGAAGGCAAGGGTAATGGAAAGAACGGCACGGCAAGGGGAAACAAGGCTAAGGCACGGCAACGTAGGCTAGGCAATGTACGGCAAGGCAAGAAAAGGGTAACGCATGGCAAAGCACGGTCAGGCGATGCAAGGCTAAGTCATGACAACGCAAGGCTAGGCAATGCACGGAAAGCAAGCAAAGAGTAACGGAAGGTAAGGAAGGAAAGGGAAAGCAAAGAAAGTTAAGTGTAACGGAAGGAACGGCACGGCAAGGGGAAACAAGGCTAAGGCACGACAACACACGGCTAGGAAATGCACGGCAAGGCAAGGAAAGGGTAACGCAAGGCAAGCCACGGTGAGGCTAGGCAAGGTTAATGCACGACAACGCAAGGCTAGGCAATGCACGGCAAGGCAAGGAAAGGGTAACGAATGGGAAAGGACGGTCAGGCGAGGCAAGGCTAAGGCATGACAACGCAAGGCTAGGCAATGCACGGAAAGCAAGCAAAGAGTAACGGAACGCAAGGAAGGCAAGGGAAAGCAAGGGAAGGCAAGGGTAATGGAAGGAACGGCACGGCAAGGGGAAACAAGGCTAAGGCACGGCAACGTAGGCTAGGCAATGCACGGCAAGGCAAGGAAAGGGTAACGCATGGGAAAGCACGTTCAGGCGAGGCAAGGCTAAGGCACGACAACGCAAGGCTACGCAATGCACGGAAGGCTAGCAAAGAGTAACGGAAGGTAAGGAAGGCAAGGGAAAGCAAAGAAAGGCAAGTGTAACGGAAGGAACGGCACGGCAAGGGGAAACAAGTCTAAGGCACGACACCGAACGCTAGGCAATGAACGGAAAGGCAAGGAAAGGGTAACGCATTTGAAAGCACGGTCAGGCGAGGCAACGCTAAGCCACGACAACGCAAGGCTAGGCAATGCACGGAAGGCAAGCAAAGAGTAACGGAAGGTAAGGAAGGCAAGGGAAAGGAAGGAAAGGCAAGTGTAACGGAAGGAACGGCACGGCAAGGGGAAACAAGGCTAAGGCACGACAACGCACGGCTAGGCAATGCACGGCAAGGCAAGGAAAGGGTAACGCATGGTAAAGCACGGTCAGGCGATGCAAGGCTAAGGCATGACAACGCAAGGCTAGGCAATGCACGGAAAGCAAGCAAAGAGTAACGGAACGCAAGGAAGGCAAGGGAAAGCAAGGGAAGGCAAGGGTAACGGAAGGAACGGCACGGGAAGGGGTAACAAGGCTAAGGCACGGCAACGCAGGGCTAGGGAATGCACGGCAAGGCAAGGAAAGGGTAATGCAGGGGAAGGCACGGTCAGGTGAGGCAAGGACAAGGCACGACAATGCAAGGCTAGGCAATGCACGGCAAGGCAAGGAAAGAGTAACGGAAGGAAAGGAAGGCAAGGCAAAGCCAGGCAAGGCAAGTGTAACAAAAGGCACGCCACGGCAAGGGGAAACAAGGCTAAGGCACGACAACGCACGGCTAGGCAATGCACGGCAAGGCAAGGAAAGGGTAACGCAAGGCAAGGCACGGTGAGGCTAGGCAAGACTAAGGCACGACAACGCAAGGCTAGGCAATGCACGGAAGGCAAGCAAAGAGTAACGGAAAGTAAGGAAGGCAAGGGAAGGCAAGGAAAGGCAATGGTAACGGAAGCAACGGCACGGCAAGGGAAACAAGGCTAAGGCACGACAACGCACGCTAGGCAATGCACGGCAAGGCAAGGAAAGGGTAACGCATGGGAAAGCACGGTCAGGCGAGGCAAGGATAAGGCATGACAACGCAAGGCTAGGCAATGCACGGAAAGCAAGCAAAGAGTAACGGAACGCAAGGAAGGCAAGGGAAAGCAAGGGAAGGCAAGTGTAATGGAAGGAACGGCACGATAAGGGGAAACAAGGCTAAGGCACGGCAACGTAGGCTAGGCAATGCACGGCAAGGCAAGGAAAGGGTAACGCATGGCAAAGCACGTTCAGGCGAGGCAAGGCTAAGGCACGACAACGCAAGGCTACGCAATGCACGGAAGGCTAGCAAAGAGTAACGGAAGGTAAGGAAGGCAAGGGAAAGCAAAGAAAGGCAAGTGTAACGGAAGGAACGGCACGGCAAGGGGAAACAAGGCTAAGGCACGGCAACACAGGGCTAGGCAATGCACGGCAAGGCAAGGAAAGGGTAATGCAGGGGAAGGCACGGTCAGGTGAGGCAAGGATAAGGCACGACAATGCAAGGCTAGGCAATGCACGGCAAGGCAAGGAAAGAGTAACGGAAGGAAAGGAAGGCAAGGCAAAGCCAGGCAAGGCAAGTGTAACAAAAGGCACGCCACGGCAAGGGGAAACAAGGCTAAGGCACGACAACGCACGACTAGGCAATGCACGGCAAGGCAAGGAAAGGGTAACGCAAGGCAAGGCACGGTGAGGCTAGGCAATGCTAAGGCACGAGAACGCAAGGCTAGGCAATGCACGGAAGGCAAGCAAAGAGTAACGGAAGGTAAGGAAGGCAAGGGAAAGCAAGGAAAGGCAATGGTAACGGAAGGAACGGCACGGCAAGGGGAAACAAGGCTAAGGCACGACAACGCACGGCTAGGCAATGCACGGCAAGGCAAGCAAAGTGTAACGCAAGGAAAGGCACGGTGAGGCTAGGCAAGGTTAATGCACGAAAACGCAAGGCTAGGCGATGCACGACAATGCAAGGAAAGGTTAAAGCAAAGGAAGGCAAGGTCAGGCGTGATAAGGCTAAGGCACGAAAACGCAAGGCTAGGCAATGCACGTCAAGGCAAGGAAAGGGTAACGCATTGGAAAGCACGGTCAGGCGAGGCAAGGCTAAGGCATGACAACGCAAGGCTAGGCAATGCACGGAAAGCAAGCAAAGAGTAACGGAACGCAAGGAAGGCAAGGGAAAGCAAGGGAAGGCAAGGGTAACGGAAGGAACGGCACGGCAAGGGGTAACAAGTCTAAGGCACGACAACGCAGGGCTAGGCAATGCACGGCAAGGCAAGGAAAGGGTAACGCAGGGGAAGGCACGGTCAGGTGAGGCAAGGATAAGGCACGACAATGCAAGGCTAGGCAATGCACGGCAAGGCAAGGAAAGCTTAAAGCAAAGGAAGGCACGGTCAGGCGAGATAAGGCTAAGGCACGACAACGCAAGGCTAGGCAATGCAGGGAAGGCAAGCAAAGAGTAACGGAACGTAAGGAAGGCAAGGAAAAGCAAGGAAAGGCAAGGGTAACGGAAGGAACGGCACGGGAAGCGGAAACAAGTCTAAGGCACGGCAACGCAGGCTGAGCAATGCACGGCAAGGCAAGGAAAGGGTAACGCATGGGAAAGCACGTTCAGTCGAGGCAAGGCTAAGGCACGACAACGCAAGGCTAGGCAATGCACGGAAGGCAAGCAAAGAGTAACGGAAGGTAAGGAAGGCAAGGGAAAGCAAAGAAATGCAAGTGTAACGGAAGGAACTGAACGGCAAGGGGAAACAAGGCTAAGGCACGACAACGCACGGCTAGGCAATGCACGGCAAGGCAAGCAAAGGGTAACGCAAGGCAAGGCACGGTAAGGCTAGGCAAGGCTAATGCACGAAAACGCAAGGCTAGGCAATGCACGACAATGCAAGGAAAGCTTAAAGCAAAGGAAGGCAAGGTCAGGCGAGATAAGGCAAAGGCACGACAACGCAAGGCTAGGCAATTCAGGGAAGGCAAGCAAAGAGTAACGGAAGGTAAGCAAGGCAAGGAAAAGGAAGGAAAGGCCAGGGTAACGGAAGGAACAGCACGGCAAGGGGAAACAAGTCTAAGGCACGACACCGAACGCTAGGCAATGAACGGCAAGGCAAGGAAAGGGTAACGCATTTGAAAGCACGGTCAGGCGAGGCAACGCTAAGGCACGACAACGCAAGGCTAAGCAATGCACGGCAAGGGAAGGAAAGGGTAACGCAGGGGAATGCACGGTAAGGTGAGGCAAGGATAAGTCACGACAATGCAAGGCTAGGCAATGCACGGCAAGGCAAGGAAAGAGTAACGGAAGGAAAGGAAGGCAAGGCAAACCCAGGCAAGGCAAGTGTAACAAAAGGCAAGCCACGGCAAGGGGAATCAAGGCTAAGGCACTACAACGCACGGCTAGGCAATGCACGGCAAGGCAAGGAAAGGGTAACGCAAGGCAAGGCACGGTGAGGCTAGGCAAGGCTAATGCACGACAACGCAAGGCTAGGCAATGCACGACAATGCAAGGAAAGCTTAAAGCAAAGGAAGGCACGGTCAGGCGAGATAAGGCTAAGGCACTACAACGCAAGGCTAGGCAATGCACGGAAGGCAAGCAAAGAGTAACGGAAGGTAAGGAAGGCAAGGGAAAGCAAGGAAAGGCAAGTGTAACGGAAGGAACGGCACGGCAAGGGGAAACAAGGCTAAGGCACGACAACACACGCTAGGCAATGCACGGCAAGGCAAGGAAATGGTAACGCATGGGAAAGCACGGTCAGGCGAGGCAAGCCTAAGGCATGACAACGCAAGGCTAGGCAATGCACGGAAAGCAAGCAAAGAGTAACGGAACGCAAGGAAGGCAAGGGAAAGCAAGGAATGGCAAGGGTAACGGAAGGAACGGCACGGCAAGGGGTAACAAGGCTAAGGCACGACAACGCAGGGCGAGGCAATGCACGGCGAGGCAAGGAAAGAGTAACGCAAGGAAAGGAAGGAAAGGCAAAGCCAGGCAAGGCAAGTGTAACAAAAGGCACGCAACGGCAAGGTGAAACAAGGCTAAGGGACGACAACACACGGCTAGGAAATGCACGGCAAGGCAAGGAAAGGGTAACGCATGGGAAAGCACGGTCAGGGGAGGCAAGGCTAAGGCACGACAACGCAAGGCTTGGCAATGCACGGAAGGTAAGCAAAGAGTAACGGAAGGTAAGGAAGGCAAGGGAAAGCAAAGAAAGGCAAGTGTAACGGAAGGAACGGCACGGCAAGGGGAAACAAGTCTAAGGCACGACAACACACGGCTAGGAAATGCTCGGCAAGGCAAGGAAAGGGTAACGCAAGGCAAGGCACGGTGAGGCTAGGCAAGGTTAATGCACGACAACGCAAGGCTACGCAATGCACGACAATGCAAGGAAAGCTTAAAGGAAAGGAAGGCACGGTCAGGCGAGATAAGGCTAAGGCACGACAACGCAAGGCTAGGCAATGCACGGAAGGCAAGCAAAGAGTAACGGAAGGTAAGGAAGGCAAGGGAAAGCAAGGAAAGGCAATGGTAACGGAAGGAACGGCACGGCAAGGGGAAACAAGGCTAAGGCACGACAACGCACGCTAGGCAATGCACGGCAAGGCAAGGAAAGGTTAACGCATGGGAAAGCACGGTCAGGCAAGGCAAGGCTAAGGCACGACAACTCAAGGCTAGGCAATGCACGGAAGGCAAGCAAAGAGTAACGGAAGGTAAGGAAGGAAAGGGAAAGCAAAGAAAGGCAAGTGTAACGGAAGGAACGGCACGGCAAGGGGAAACAAGGCTAAGGCACGACAACGCACGGCTAGGCAATGCACGGCAAGGCAAGCAAAGGGTAACGCAAGGAAAGGCACGGTGAGGCTAGGCAAGGCTAATGCACGAAAACGCAAGGCTAGGCAATGCAAGACAATGCAAGGAAAGCTTAAAGCAAAGGAAGGCACGGTCAGGCGAGATAAGGCTAAGGCACGACAACGCAAGGCTAGGCAATGCACGGAAGGCAAGCAAAGAGTAACGGAAGGTAAGGAAGGCAAGGGAAAGCAAGGAAAGGCAATGGTAACGGAAGGAACGGCACGGCAAGGGGAAACAAGGCTAAGGCACGACAACGCACGCTAGGCAATGCACGGCAAGGCAAGGAAAGGGTAACGCATGGGAAAGCACGGTCAGGCGAGGCAAGGCTAAGGCTCGACAACGCAAGGCTAGGCAATGCACGGAAAGCAAGCAAAGAGTAACGGAACGCAAGGAAGGCAAGGGAAAGCAAGGGAAGGCAAGGGTAACGGAAGGAACGGCACGGCAAGGTGAAACAAGGCTAAGGCACGACAACGGACGGCTAGGCAATGCACGGCAAGGGAAGGAAAGGGTAACGCATGGGAAAGAACGGTCAGGGGAGGCAACGCTAAGGCACGACAACGCAAGGCTTGGCAATGCACGGAAGGCAAGCAAAGAGTAAAGGAAGGTAAGGAAGGCAAGGGAAAGCAAGGAAAGGCAATGGTAACGGAAGGAACGGCACGGCAAGGGGAAACAAGGCTAAGGCACGACAACGCACGCTAGGCAATGCACGGCAAGGCAAGGAAAGGGTAACGCATGGGTAAGCACGGTCAGGCGAGGCAAGGCTAAGGCATGACAACGCAAGGCTATGCAATGCACGGAAAGCAAGCAAAGAGTAACGGAACGCAAGGAAGGCAAGGGAAAGCAATGGAAGGCAAGGGTAATTGAAAGAACGGCACGGCAAGGGGAAACAAGGCTAAGGCACGGCAACGTAGGCTAGGCAATGCACGGCAAGGCAAGCAAAGGGTAACGCAAGGAAAGGCACGGTGAGGCTAGGCAAGGCTAATGCACGAAAACGCAAGGCTAGGCAATGCACGACAATGCAAGGAAAGCTTAAAGCAAAGGAAGGCACGGTCAGGCGAGATAAGGCTAAGGCACGACAACGCAAGGCTAGGCAATGCACGGAAGGCAAGCAAAGAGTAACGGAAGGTAAGGAAGGCAAGGGAAAGCAAGGAAAGGCAATGGTAACGGAAGGAACGGCACGGCAAGGGGAAACAAGGCTAAGGCACGACAACGCACGCTAGGCAATGCACGGCAAGGCAAGGAAAGGGTAACGCATGAGAAAGCACGGTCAGGCGAGGCAAGGCTAAGGCTCGACAACGCAAGGCTAGGCAATGCACGGAAAGCAAGCAAAGAGTAACGGAACGCAAGGAAGGCAAGGGAAAGCAAGGGAAGGCAAGGGTAACGGAAGGAACGGCACGGCAAGGGGAAACAAGGCTAAGGCACGACAACGCACGGCTAGGCAATGCACGGCAAGGCAAGGAAAGAGTAACGGAAGGAAAGGAAGGCAAGGCAAAGCCAGGCAAGGCAAGTGTAACAAAAGGCACGCAACGGCAAGGGGAAACAAGGCTAAGGCACGACAACACAGGGCTAGGAAATGCACGGCAAGGCAAGGAATGGGTAACGCAAGGCAAGGCACGGTGAGGCTAGGCAAGGCTAATGCACGACAACGCAAGGCTAGGCAATGCACGACAATGCAAGTAAAGCTTAAAGCAAAGGAAGGCACGGCCAGAAGAGATAAGGCTAAGGCACGACAACGCAAGGCTAGGCAATGCAGGGAAGGCAAGGAAAGAGTAACGGAAGGTAAGCAAGGCAAGGAAAAGCAAAAAAAGGCAAGGGCAACGGAAGGAACGGCACGGCAAGGGAAACAAGTCTAAGGCACGACACCGAACGCTAGGCATTGAACGGCAAGGCAAGGAATGGGTAACGCATGGGAAAGCACGGTCAGGCGAGGCAAGGCTAAGGCACGACAACGCAAGGCTAGGCAATGCACGGAAGGCAAGCAAAGAGTAACGGAAGGTAAGGAAGGCAAGGGAAAGGAAGGAACGGCACGGCAAGGGGAAACAAGTCTAAGGCACGACAACGCAGGGCTAGGCAATGCACGGCAAGGCAAGGAAAGAGTAACGGAAGGAAAGGAAGGCAAGGCAAAGGCAGGCAAGGCAAGTGTAACAAAAGGCACGCAAAGGCAAGGGGAAACAAGGCTAAGGCACGACAACACACGGCTAGGAAATGCACGGCAAGCAAGGAAAGGGTAACGGAAGGCAAGGTACGGTGAGGCTAGGCAAGGCTAATGCACGACAACGCAAGGCTAGGCAATGCACGACAATGCAAGTAAAGCTTAAAGCAAAGGAAGGCACGGTCAGGCGAGATAAGGCTAAGGCACGACAACGCAAGGCTAAGCAATGCAGGGACGGCAAGCAAAGAATAACGGAAGGTAAGGAAGGCAAGGGAAAGCAAGGAAAGGCAATGGTAACGGAAGGAACGGCACGGCAAGGGGAAACAAGTCTAAGGCACGACAACACACGCTAGGCAATGCACGGCAAGGCAAGGAAAGGGTAACGCATGGGAAAGCACGGTCAGGGGAGGCAAGGCTAAGGCACGACAACGCAAGGCTTGGCAATGCACGGAAGGCAAGCAAAGAGTAACGGAAGGTAAGGAAGGCAAGGGAAAGCAAAGAAAGGCAAGTGTAACGGAAGGAACGGCACGGCAAGGGGAAACAAGGCTAAGGCACGACAATGCACGCTAGGCAATGCGCGGCAAGGCAAGGAAAGGGTAATGCATGGGAAAGCACGGTCAGGCGAGGCAAGGCTAAGGAAAGCCAACGCAAGGCTAGGCAATGCACGGAAAGCAAGCAAGGAGTAACGGAATGCAAGGAAGGAAAGGGAAAGCAAGGGAAGGTAAGGGTAACGGAAGGAACGGCACTGCAAGGGTTAACAAGGCTAAGGCACGACAACACACGGCTAGGAAATGCACGGCAAGGCAAGGAAAGGGTAACGCAAGGCAAGGCACGGTGAGGCTAGGCAAGGCTAATGCACGACAACGCAAGGCTAGGCAATGCACGACAATGCAAGTAAAGTTTAAAGCAAAGGAAGGCACGGCCAGAAGAGATAAGGCTAAGGCACGACAACGCAAGGCTAGGCAATGCAGGGAAGGCAAGGAAAGAGTAACGGAAGGTAAGGAAGGCAAAGGAAAGCAAGGAAAGGCAATGGTAACGGAAGGAACGGCACGGCAAGGGGAAACAATTCTAAGGCACGACAACGCACGCTAGGCAATGCACGGCAAGGGAAGGAAAGGGTAACGCATGGGAAACAACGTTCAGGGGAGGCAACGCTAAGGCACGACAACGCAAGGCTTGGCAATGCACGGAAGGCAAGCAAAGAGTAAAGGAAGGTAAGGAAGGCAAGGGAAAGCAAGGAAAGGCAATGGTAACGGAAGGAACGGCACGGCAAGGGGAAACAAGGCTAAGGCACGACAACGCACGGCTAGGCAATGCACGGCAAGGCAAGGAAAGTGTAACAAAAGGCACGCAACGGCAAGGGGAAACAAGGCTAAGGCACGACAACACACGGCTAGGAAATGCACGGCAAGGCAAGGAAAGGGTAACGCAAGGCAAGGCACCGTGAGGCTAGGCAAGGCTAATGCACGACAACGCAAGGCTAGGCAATGCACGACAATGCAAGTAAAGTTTAAAGCAAAGGAAGGCACGGCCAGAAGAGATAAGGCTAAGGCACGACAACGCAAGGCTAGGCAATGCAGGGAAGGCAAGGAAAGAGTAACGGAAGGTAAGGAAGGCAAAGGAAAGCAAGGAAAGGCAATGGTAACGGAAGGAACGGCACGGCAAGGGGAAACAATTCTAAGGCACGACAACGCACGCTAGGCAATGCACGGCAAGGGAAGGAAAGGGTAACGCATGGGAAACAACGTTCAGGGGAGGCAACGCTAAGGCACGACAACGCAAGGCTTGGCAATGCACGGAAGGCAAGCAAAGAGTAAAGGAAGGTAAGGAAGGCAAGGGAAAGCAAGGAAAGGCAATGGTAACGGAAGGAACGGCACGGCAAGGGGAAACAAGGCTAAGGCACGACAACGCACGCTAGGCAATGCACGGCAAGGCAAGGAAAGAGTAACGGAAGGAAAGGAATGCAAGGCAAAGCCAGGCAAGGCAAGTGTAACAAAAGGCACGCAACGGCAAGGGGAAACAAGGCTAAGGCACCACAACACACGGCTAGGAAATGCACGGCAAGGCAAGGAAAGGGTAACGCAAGGCAAGGCACGGTGAGGCTAGGCAAGGCTAATGCACGACAACGCAAGGCTAGGCAATGCACGACAATGCAAGTAAAGCTTAAAGCAAAGGAAGGCACGGCCAGAAGAGATAAGGTTAAGGCACGACAACGCAAGGCTAGGCAATGCAGGGAAGGCAAGGAAAGAGTAACGGAAGGTAAGGAAGGCAAAGGAAAGCAAGGAAAGGCAATGGTAACGGAAGGAACGGCACGGCAAGGGGAAACAATTCTAAGGCACGACAACGCACGCTAGGCAATGCACGGCAAGGGAAGGAAAGGGTAACGCATGGGAAAGAACGGTCAGGGGAGGCAACGCTAAGGCACGACAACGCAAGGCTTGGCAATGCACGGAAGGCAAGCAAAGAGTAAAGGAAGGTAAGGAAGGCAAGGGAAAGCAAGGAAAGGCAATGGTAACGGAAGGAACGGCACGGCAACGGGAAACAAGGCTAAGGCACGACAACGCACGCTAGGCAATGCACGGCAAGGCAAGGAAAGGGTAACGCATGGGTAAGCACGGTCAGGCGAGGCAAGGCTAAGGCATGACAACGCAAGGCTATGCAATGCACGGAAAGCAAGCAAAGAGTAACGGAACGCAAGGAAGGCAAGGGAAAGCAATGGAAGGCAAGGGTAATTGAAAGAACGGCACGGCAAGGGGAAACAAGGCTAAGGCACGGCAACGTAGGCTAGGCAATGCACGGCAAGGCAAGGAAAGGGTAACGCATGGCAAAGCACGGTCAGGCGATGCAAGGCTAAGGCATGACAATGCAAGGCTAGGCAATGCACGGAAAGCAAGCAAAGAGTAACGGAAGGTAAGGAAGGAAAGGGAAAGCAAAGAAAGTCAAGTGTAACGGAAGGAACGGCACGGCAAGGGGAAACAAGGCTAAGGCACGACAACGCACGGCTAGGCAATGCACGGCAAGGCAAGCAAAGGGTAACGCAAGGAAAGGCACGGTGAGGCTAGGCAAGGCTAATGCACGAAAACGCAAGGCTAGGCAATGCACGACAATGCAAGGAAAGCTTAAAGCAAAGGAAGGCACGGTCAGGCGAGATAAGGCTAAGGCACGACAACGCAAGGCTAGGCAATGCACGGAAGGCAAGCAAAGAGTAACGGAAGGTAAGGAAGGCAAGGGAAAGCAAGGAAAGGCAATGGTAACGGAAGGAACGGCACGGCAAGGGGAAACAAGGCTAAGGCACGACAACGCACGCTAGGCAATGCACGGCAAGGCAAGGAAAGGGTAACGCATGAGAAAGCACGGTCAGGCGAGGCAAGGCTAAGGCTCGACAACGCAAGGCTAGGCAATGCACGGAAAGCAAGCAAAGAGTAACGGAACGCAAGGAAGGCAAGGGAAAGCAAGGGAAGGCAAGGGTAACGGAAGGAACGGCACGGCAAGGGGAAACAAGGCTAAGGCACGACAACGCACGGCTAGGCAATGCACGGCAAGGCAAGGAAAGAGTAACGGAAGGAAAGGAAGGCAAGGCAAAGCCAGGCAAGGCAAGTGTAACAAAAGGCACGCAACGGCAAGGGGAAACAAGGCTAAGGCACGACAACACAGGGCTAGGAAATGCACGGCAAGGCAAGGAATGGGTAACGCAAGGCAAGGCACGGTGAGGCTAGGCAAGGCTAATGCACGACAACGCAAGGCTAGGCAATGCACGACAATGCAAGTAAAGCTTAAAGCAAAGGAAGGCACGGCCAGAAGAGATAAGGCTAAGGCACGACAACGCAAGGCTAGGCAATGCAGGGAAGGCAAGGAAAGAGTAACGGAAGGTAAGCAAGGCAAGGAAAAGCAAAAAAAGGCAAGGGCAACGGAAGGAACGGCACGGCAAGGGAAACAAGTCTAAGGCACGACACCGAACGCTAGGCATTGAACGGCAAGGCAAGGAATGGGTAACGCATGGGAAAGCACGGTCAGGCGAGGCAAGGCTAAGGCACGACAACGCAAGGCTAGGCAATGCACGGAAGGCAAGCAAAGAGTAACGGAAGGTAAGGAAGGCAAGGGAAAGGAAGGAACGGCACGGCAAGGGGAAACAAGTCTAAGGCACGACAACGCAGGGCTAGGCAATGCACGGCAAGGCAAGGAAAGAGTAACGGAAGGAGAGGAAGGCAAGGCAAAGGCAGGCAAGGCAAGTGTAACAAAAGGCACGCAACGGCAAGGGGAAACAAGGCTAAGGCACGACAACACACGGCTAGGAAATGCACGGCAAGCAAGGAAAGGGTAACGGAAGGCAAGGTACGGTGAGGCTAGGCAAGGCTAATGCACGACAACGCAAGGCTAGGCAATGCACGACAATGCAAGTAAAGCTTAAAGCAAAGGAAGGCACGGTCAGGCGAGATAAGGCTAAGGCACGACAACGCAAGGCTAAGCAATGCAGGGACGGCAAGCAAAGAATAACGGAAGGTAAGGAAGGCAAGGGAAAGCAAGGAAAGGCAATGGTAACGGAAGGAACGGCACGGCAAGGGGAAACAAGTCTAAGGCACGACAACACACGCTAGGCAATGCACGGCAAGGCAAGGAAAGGGTAACGCATGGGAAAGCACGGTCAGGGGAGGCAAGGCTAAGGCACGACAACGCAAGGCTTGGCAATGCACGGAAGGCAAGCAAAGAGTAACGGAATGCAAGGAAGGCAAGGGAAAGCAAAGAAAGGAAGTGTAACGGAAGGAACGGCACGGCAAGGGGAAACAAGGCTAAGGCACGACAACGCACGGCTAGGCAATGCGCGGCAAGGCAAGGAAAGGGTAACGCAAGGCAAGGCACGGTGAGGCAGGCAAGGCTAATGCACGAAAGCAAGGCAGGCAATGCACGACAGCAGTAAAGGGTAAAGCAAAGGAAGGCACGGCACGGCAGAAGGATAAGGCTAAGGCACGACAACGCAAGGCTAGGCAATGCACGGAAGGCAAGCAAAGAGTAACGGAAGGTAAGGAAGGCAAGGGAAAGCAAGGCAAGGCAAGGGTAACGGAAGGAACGGCACGGCAAGGGGAAACAAGGCTAAGGCAAGGCTAGGCAGTGCACGGCTAGGCAAGGAAAGAGTAACGGAAGGAAAGGAATGCAAGGCAAAGCCAGGCAAGGCAAGTAACAAAAGGCACGCAACGGCAAGGGGAAACAAGGCTAAGGCACGACAACACACGGCTAGGAAATGCACGGCAAGGCAAGGAAAGGGTAACGCAAGGCAAGGCACGGTGAGGCTAGGCAAGGCTAATGCACGACAACGCAAGGCTAGGCAATGCACGACAATGCAAGTAAAGTTTAAAGCAAAGGAAGGCACGGCCAGAAGAGATAAGGCTAAGGCACGACAACGCAAGGCTAGGCAATGCAGGGAAGGCAAGGAAAGAGTAACGGAAGGTAAGGAAGGCAAAGGAAAGCAAGGAAAGGCAATGGTAACTTAAGGAACGGCACGGCAAGGGGAAACAATTCTAAGGCACGACAACGCACGCTAGGCAATGCACGGCAAGGGAAGGAAAGGGTAACGCATGGGAAACAACGGTCAGGGGAGGCAACGCTAAGGCACGACAACGCAAGGCTTGGCAATGCACGGAAGGCAAGCAAAGAGTAAAGGAAGGTAAGGAAGGCAAGGGAAAGCAAGGAAAGGCAATGGTAACGGAAGGAACGGCACGGCAAGGGGAAACAAGGCTAAGGCACGACAACGCACGCTAGGCAATGCACGGCAAGGCAAGGAAAGAGTAACGGAAGGAAAGGAATGCAAGGCAAAGCCAGGCAAGGCAAGTGTAACAAAAGGCACGCAACGGCAAGGGGAAACAAGGCTAAGGCACCACAACACACGGCTAGGAAATGCACGGCAAGGCAAGGAAAGGGTAACGCAAGGCAAGGCACGGTGAGGCTAGGCAAGGCTAATGCACGACAACGCAAGGCTAGGCAATGCACGACAATGCAAGTAAAGCTTAAAGCAAAGGAAGGCACGGCCAGAAGAGATAAGGCTAAGGCACGACAACGCAAGGCTAGGCAATGCAGGGAAGGCAAGGAAAGAGTAACGGAAGGTAAGGAAGGCAAAGGAAAGCAAGGAAAGGCAATGGTAACGGAAGGAACGGCACGGCAAGGGGAAACAATTCTAAGGCACGACAACGCACGCTAGGCAATGCACGGCAAGGGAAGGAAAGGGTAACGCATGGGAAAGAACGGTCAGGGGAGGCAACGCTAAGGCACGACAACGCAAGGCTTGGCAATGCACGGAAGGCAAGCAAAGAGTAAAGGAAGGTAAGGAAGGCAAGGGAAAGCAAGGAAAGGCAATGGTAACGGAAGGAACGGCACGGCAAGGGGAAACAAGGCTAAGGCACGACAACGCACGCTAGGCAATGCACGGCAAGGCAAGGAAAGGGTAACGCATGGGTAAGCACGGTCAGGCGAGGCAAGGCTAAGGCATGACAACGCAAGGCTATGCAATGCACGGAAAGCAAGCAAAGAGTAACGGAACGCAAGGAAGGCAAGGGAAAGCAATGGAAGGCAAGGGTAATGGAAAGAACGGCACGGCAAGGGGAAACAAGGCTAAGGCACGGCAACGTAGGCTAGGCAATGCACGGCAAGGCAAGGAAAGGGTAACGCATGGCAAAGCACGGTCAGGCGATGCAAGGCTAAGGCATGACAACGCAAGGCTAGGCAATGCACGGAAAGCAAGCAAAGAGTAACGGAAGGTAAGGAAGGAAAGGGAAAGCAAAGAAAGTCAAGTGTAACGGAAGGAACGGCACGGCAAGGGGAAACAAGGCTAAGGCACGACAACGCACGGCTAGGCAATGCACGGCAAGGCAAGCAAAGGGTAACGCAAGGAAAGGCACGGTGAGGCTAGGCAAGGCTAATGCACGAAAACGCAAGGCTAGGCAATGCACGACAATGCAAGGAAAGCTTAAAGCAAAGGAAGGCACGGTCAGGCGAGATAAGGCTAAGGCACGACAACGCAAGGCTAGGCAATGCACGGAAGGCAAGCAAAGAGTAACGGAAGGTAAGGAAGGCAAGGGAAAGCAAGGAAAGGCAATGGTAACGGAAGGAACGGCACGGCAAGGGGAAACAAGGCTAAGGCACGACAACGCACGCTAGGCAATGCACGGCAAGGCAAGGAAAGGGTAACGCATGAGAAAGCACGGTCAGGCGAGGCAAGGCTAAGGCTCGACAACGCAAGGCTAGGCAATGCACGGAAAGCAAGCAAAGAGTAACGGAACGCAAGGAAGGCAAGGGAAAGCAAGGGAAGGCAAGGGTAACGGAAGGAACGGCACGGCAAGGGGAAACAAGGCTAAGGCACGACAACGCACGGCTAGGCAATGCACGGCAAGGCAAGGAAAGAGTAACGGAAGGAAAGGAAGGCAAGGCAAAGCCAGGCAAGGCAAGTGTAACAAAAGGCACGCAACGGCAAGGGGAAACAAGGCTAAGGCACGACAACACAGGGCTAGGAAATGCACGGCAAGGCAAGGAAAGGGTAACGCAAGGCAAGGCACGGTGAGGCTAGGCAAGGCTAATGCACGACAACGCAAGGCTAGGCAATGCACGACAATGCAAGTAAAGCTTAAAGCAAAGGAAGGCACGGCCAGAAGAGATAAGGCTAAGGCACGACAACGCAAGGCTAGGCAATGCAGGGAAGGCAAGGAAAGAGTAACGGAAGGTAAGCAAGGCAAGGAAAAGCAAGGAAAGGCAAGGGCAACGGAAGGAACGGCACGGCAAGGGAAACAAGTCTAAGGCACGACACCGAACGCTAGGCATTGAACGGCAAGGCAAGGAAAGGGTAACGCATGGGAAAGCACGGTCAGGCGAGGCAAGGCTAAGGCACGACAACGCAAGGCTAGGCAATGCACGGAAGGCAAGCAAAGAGTAACGGAAGGTAAGGAAGGCAAGGGAAAGGAAGGAACGGCACGGCAAGGGGAAACAAGTCTAAGGCACGACAACGCAGGGCTAGGCAATGCACGGCAAGGCAAGGAAAGAGTAACGGAAGGAGAGGAAGGCAAGGCAAAGGCAGGCAAGGCAAGTGTAACAAAAGGCACGCAACGGCAAGGGGAAACAAGGCTAAGGCACGACAACACACGGCTAGGAAATGCACGGCAAGGCAAGGAAAGGGTAACGGAAGGCAAGGTACGGTGAGGCTAGGCAAGGCTAATGCACGACAACGCAAGGCTAGGCAATGCACGACAATGCAAGTAAAGCTTAAAGCAAAGGAAGGCACGGTCAGGCGAGATAAGGCTAAGGCACGACAACGCAAGGCTAGGCAATGCAGGGACGGCAAGCAAAGAATAACGGAAGGTAAGGAAGGCAAGGGAAAGCAAGGAAAGGCAATGGTAACGGAAGGAACGGCACGGCAAGGGGAAACAAGTCTAAGGCACGACAACACACGCTAGGCAATGCACGGCAAGGCAAGGAAAGGGTAACGCATGGGAAAGCACGGTCAGGGGAGGCAAGGCTAAGGCACGACAACGCAAGGCTTGGCAATGCACGGAAGGCAAGCAAAGAGTAACGGAAGGCAAGGAAGGCAAGGGAAAGCAAGGCAAAGGTAAGGGTAACGGAAGGAACGGCACGGCAAGGGGAAACAAGGCTAAGGCACGACAACACACGGCTAGGAAATGCACGGCAAGGCAAGGAAAGGGTAACGCAAGGCAAGGCACGGTGAGGCTAGGCAAGGCTAATGCACGACAACGCAAGGCTAGGCAATGCACGACAATGCAAGTAAAGTTTAAAGCAAAGGAAGGCACGGCCAGAAGAGATAAGGCTAAGGCACGACAACGCAAGGCTAGGCAATGCAGGGAAGGCAAGGAAAGAGTAACGGAAGGTAAGGAAGGCAAAGGAAAGCAAGGAAAGGCAAGGGTAACGGAAGGAACGGCACGGCAAGGGGAAACAATTCTAAGGCACGACAACGCACGCTAGGCAATGCACGGCAAGGCAAGGAAAGGGTAACGCATGGGAAACAACGGTCAGGGGAGGCAAGGCTAAGGCACGACAACGCAAGGCTAGGCAATGCACGGAAGGCAAGCAAAGAGTAAAGGAAGGTAAGGAAGGCAAGGGAAAGCAAGGAAAGGCAATGGTAACGGAAGGAACGGCACGGCAAGGGGAAACAAGGCTAAGGCACGACAACGCAGGGCTAGGCAATGCACGGCAAGGCAAGGAAAGAGTAACGGAAGGAAAGGAATGCAAGGCAAAGCCAGGCAAGGCAAGTGTAACAAAAGGCACGCAACGGCAAGGGGAAACAAGGCTAAGGCACGACAACACACGGCTAGGAAATGCACGGCAAGGCAAGGAAAGGGTAACGCAAGGCAAGGCACGGTGAGGCTAGGCAAGGCTAATGCACGACAACGCAAGGCTAGGCAATGCACGACAATGCAAGTAAAGTTTAAAGCAAAGGAAGGCACGGCCAGAAGAGATAAGGCTAAGGCACGACAACGCAAGGCTAGGCAATGCAGGGAAGGCAAGGAAAGAGTAACGGAAGGTAAGGAAGGCAAAGGAAAGCAAGGAAAGGCAATGGTAACGGAAGGAACGGCACGGCAAGGGGAAACAATTCTAAGGCACGACAACGCACGCTAGGCAATGCACGGCAAGGGAAGGAAAGGGTAACGCATGGGAAACAACGTTCAGGGGAGGCAACGCTAAGGCACGACAACGCAAGGCTTGGCAATGCACGGAAGGCAAGCAAAGAGTAAAGGAAGGTAAGGAAGGCAAGGGAAAGCAAGGAAAGGCAATGGTAACGGAAGGAACGGCACGGCAAGGGGAAACAAGGCTAAGGCACGACAACGCACGCTAGGCAATGCACGGCAAGGCAAGGAAAGAGTAACGGAAGGAAAGGAATGCAAGGCAAAGCCAGGCAAGGCAAGTGTAACAAAAGGCACGCAACGGCAAGGGGAAACAAGGCTAAGGCACCACAACACACGGCTAGGAAATGCACGGCAAGGCAAGGAAAGGGTAACGCAAGGCAAGGCACGGTGAGGCTAGGCAAGGCTAATGCACGACAACGCAAGGCTAGGCAATGCACGACAATGCAAGTAAAGCTTAAAGCAAAGGAAGGCACGGCCAGAAGAGATAAGGTTAAGGCACGACAACGCAAGGCTAGGCAATGCAGGGAAGGCAAGGAAAGAGTAACGGAAGGTAAGGAAGGCAAAGGAAAGCAAGGAAAGGCAATGGTAACGGAAGGAACGGCACGGCAAGGGGAAACAATTCTAAGGCACGACAACGCACGCTAGGCAATGCACGGCAAGGGAAGGAAAGGGTAACGCATGGGAAAGAACGGTCAGGGGAGGCAACGCTAAGGCACGACAACGCAAGGCTTGGCAATGCACGGAAGGCAAGCAAAGAGTAAAGGAAGGTAAGGAAGGCAAGGGAAAGCAAGGAAAGGCAATGGTAACGGAAGGAACGGCACGGCAACGGGAAACAAGGCTAAGGCACGACAACGCACGCTAGGCAATGCACGGCAAGGCAAGGAAAGGGTAACGCATGGGTAAGCACGGTCAGGCGAGGCAAGGCTAAGGCATGACAACGCAAGGCTATGCAATGCACGGAAAGCAAGCAAAGAGTAACGGAACGCAAGGAAGGCAAGGGAAAGCAATGGAAGGCAAGGGTAATTGAAAGAACGGCACGGCAAGGGGAAACAAGGCTAAGGCACGGCAACGTAGGCTAGGCAATGCACGGCAAGGCAAGGAAAGGGTAACGCATGGCAAAGCAACGGTCAGGCGATGCAAGGGCTAAGGCATGACAATGCAAGGCTAGGCAATGCACGGAAAGCAAGCAAAGAGTAACGGAAGGTAAGGAAGGAAAGGGAAAGCAAAGAAAGTCAAGTGTAACGGAAGGAACGGCACGGCAAGGGGAAACAAGGCTAAGGCACGACAACGCACGGCTAGGCAATGCACGGCAAGGCAAGCAAAGGGTAACGCAAGGAAAGGCACGGTGAGGCTAGGCAAGGCTAATGCACGAAAACGCAAGGCTAGGCAATGCACGACAATGCAAGGAAAGCTTAAAGCAAAGGAAGGCACGGTCAGGCGAGATAAGGCTAAGGCACGACAACGCAAGGCTAGGCAATGCACGGAAGGCAAGCAAAGAGTAACGGAAGGTAAGGAAGGCAAGGGAAAGCAAGGAAAGGCAATGGTAACGGAAGGAACGGCACGGCAAGGGGAAACAAGGCTAAGGCACGACAACGCACGCTAGGCAATGCACGGCAAGGCAAGGAAAGGGTAACGCATGAGAAAGCACGGTCAGGCGAGGCAAGGCTAAGGCTCGACAACGCAAGGCTAGGCAATGCACGGAAAGCAAGCAAAGAGTAACGGAACGCAAGGAAGGCAAGGGAAAGCAAGGGAAGGCAAGGGTAACGGAAGGAACGGCACGGCAAGGGGAAACAAGGCTAAGGCACGACAACGCACGGCTAGGCAATGCACGGCAAGGCAAGGAAAGAGTAACGGAAGGAAAGGAAGGCAAGGCAAAGCCAGGCAAGGCAAGTGTAACAAAAGGCACGCAACGGCAAGGGGAAACAAGGCTAAGGCACGACAACACAGGGCTAGGAAATGCACGGCAAGGCAAGGAATGGGTAACGCAAGGCAAGGCACGGTGAGGCTAGGCAAGGCTAATGCACGACAACGCAAGGCTAGGCAATGCACGACAATGCAAGTAAAGCTTAAAGCAAAGGAAGGCACGGCCAGAAGAGATAAGGCTAAGGCACGACAACGCAAGGCTAGGCAATGCAGGGAAGGCAAGGAAAGAGTAACGGAAGGTAAGCAAGGCAAGGAAAAGCAAAAAAAGGCAAGGGCAACGGAAGGAACGGCACGGCAAGGGAAACAAGTCTAAGGCACGACACCGAACGCTAGGCATTGAACGGCAAGGCAAGGAATGGGTAACGCATGGGAAAGCACGGTCAGGCGAGGCAAGGCTAAGGCACGACAACGCAAGGCTAGGCAATGCACGGAAGGCAAGCAAAGAGTAACGGAAGGTAAGGAAGGCAAGGGAAAGGAAGGAACGGCACGGCAAGGGGAAACAAGTCTAAGGCACGACAACGCAGGGCTAGGCAATGCACGGCAAGGCAAGGAAAGAGTAACGGAAGGAGAGGAAGGCAAGGCAAAGGCAGGCAAGGCAAGTGTAACAAAAGGCACGCAACGGCAAGGGGAAACAAGGCTAAGGCACGACAACACACGGCTAGGAAATGCACGGCAAGCAAGGAAAGGGTAACGGAAGGCAAGGTACGGTGAGGCTAGGCAAGGCTAATGCACGACAACGCAAGGCTAGGCAATGCACGACAATGCAAGTAAAGCTTAAAGCAAAGGAAGGCACGGTCAGGCGAGATAAGGCTAAGGCACGACAACGCAAGGCTAAGCAATGCAGGGACGGCAAGCAAAGAATAACGGAAGGTAAGGAAGGCAAG